>NC_041380.1:105099269-105162802 GCF_002162155.2 Triticum dicoccoides | reverse complement strand
AGGTGGCGGTGCACTACTTACTATTTGATTTTGATTGGACGATTGTGAGATGAAGTTACTACCACTCATTTTTTCCAGGTCCCGCACCTTCTTTTTCAAGGGCTCATCTAAAAGGAAACTCAAAGATAAGGTGCTTAACTTGAAGCAATTTGAGAATGAGTGGCCGACCCTATAAGTTGATCCCTAGTGTGCACAGGTGAGAACAAAGTGCACATAAAAGACTAGTGTTGGTCTATGGAGTCAGTCTCGATCCTAGACGCAATGACCAGGAACCGATGAATTTAATCTAGGCGTTGCTAAATGGCCTTATTGTTTCCACCTCGACTTACATAAAGACTAGAAATGAACTAATTCTGATGAATTATTTCCTCGCCCAAAAGTGCTCTTGCGAAATCCTATCTTAAATGAACTCTAGCTTAAGAAATTTTTTGAAAAAAATACCATGTATTTGTTGGGGAACGTTGCATGGAAAAAAATTATACGCACACGCAATGATCTATCCATGGAGATGCATAGCAACGAGGGGAAGAGTGTGTCTACGTACCCTCGTAGACCGTAAGCGGAAGCGTTTCACAACACGGTTGATGTAGTCGAACTTTCTTCGTGCTCCACCGATCGAGAACCGAACGTACGGCACCGGGTTCTGCACACGTTCAGCTCGGTGACGTCCCTCACCTTCTTGATCCAGCAAGATGTCGAGGTAGTAGATGAGTTCCGTCAGCACAATGGCGTGGTGACGGTGATGGTGAAGTGATCCTCGCTGGGCTTTGCCTAAGCACCGCGAAAAATATGACCGGGGTGTAAACTATGGAGGGCGGGCGCCGCACACGGCTAGGCAATTGTTTGGTCTGTGCTAGGTGCCCCCTCCTCATATATATTGGTGGGAGGGAGGGAGGAGCAGCCATAGGAGGCACCCAAGTAGGAGGAATCCTACTTGGAGTCCCTCCCAAGCCGCGCGCGCCCCCTGCCATATATAACCGAGGGGAAAGGAAAGAGGGGGGAGAGAAGGAAGTAGGAATCCTAATCCACACTTTCCTTGCTCTCCCCTCTTTCCTTCTCCTCCTCATAGGGCTGGCCTCTATAGGAGCGCACCAAGGCTGGTGTGTTCCCTCACTTGGCCCATAAGGCCCATATCTTTGTCGGGGTGCCCGAAACTCCTTTCCTGTGACCCGATAAGTACCCGGTACCCTCCGGAATACTTCCGGTGACCGAATACCATCATCCTATATATATTAATCTTTATCTCTCGACCATTTCGAGACTCCTCGTCATGTCTGTGATCTCATCCGGGACTCCGAACAACATTTGGTCACCAAATCACACAACTCATATAACACTATATCATGAATGAATGTTAAGTGTGCGGACCCTACGAGTTCGAGAACTATGTAGACATGACCGAGACACCTCTTCGGTCAATAACCAATAGCGGAACCTGGGTGCTCATATTGGCTCCTACATATTCTACAAACATCTTTATCAGTCGAACCGTTATGACAACATACGTAATTCCCTTTGTCCACGGTATGTTACTAGCCTGAGATTCGATCGTCGGTATCTTCACACCTAGTTCAATCCCATTACTGGCAAGTCTCTTTACTTGTTCCATAATACATCACCTCGTGACTAACTCCTTAGTTGTTTTCTTGCAAGCTTATGATGTGTATTACTAAGAGGGCCCAGAGATACCTCTCCGATACTCGGAGTGACAAATCCTAATCTCGATCTATGCCAACTCAACAAACACCTTCGGAGATACCTGTAGAGAATCTTTATGATCACCCAGTTACGTTGTGACGTTTTATAGCACATAAGGCATTCCTCCGGTATCCGGGAGTTGCATATCTCATAGTCGAAGGAATATGTATTTGACATGAAGAAAGAAATAGCAATAAAACTGAATGATCATTATGCTAAGCTAACGGATAGGTCTTGTCCATCACATCATTCTCCTAATGATGTGATCCCGTTATCAAATGACAACTCATGTCCATGGTTAGGAAACCTAAACCATCTTTGATCAATGAGCTAATCTAGTAGAGGCTCACTAGGGACACGATGTTTGTTTATGTATTCACACATGTATTTAGGTTTCCGATCAATACAATTCTAGCATGAATAATAAACCTTTATCATGAATAAGGAAATATAAAACAACAACTTTATTATTGCCTCTAGGGCATATTTCCTTCAGTCTCCCACTTACACTAGAGTCAATAATCTAGTTCAAATCGCCATGTGATTAACACCAATAGTTCACATCACCATGTGAAAAACACCCAACGGGTTTACTAGAGTCAATAATCTAGTTCATATCACCATGTGATTAACATCCAAAGTGTACTAAGGTGTGATCATGTTTTGCTTGTGAGAGAGTTTTAGTCAACGGGTTTGCCACATTCACAGCCGTATGTATTTTGCAAATTTCTATGTCTATAATGCTTTGCATGGAGCTACTCTAGCTAATTGCTCCCACTTTCAATATGTATCTAGATTGAGACTTAAAGTCATCTGGATCCGTGTCAAAGCTTGCATCGACGTAACCCTTTACGACGAACTCTTTATCACCTCCATAACCGAGAAACTTTTCCTTAGTCCTCTTAGTTACCTAAGGATAATTTTGACTGTTGTCCAGTGATCCACTCCTCGATCACTATTGTATCCCCTTGCCAAACTCATGGCAAGGCACACAATAGGTCTGGTACACAGCATAGCATACATGATAGAACCAACGGCTGAGGCATAGGGAATGACTTTCATTTTCTCTCTATCTTCTGCAGTGGTCGGGCGTTGAGTCTGACTCAACTTCACACCTTGTAACACAGGTAAGAACCCTTTCTTTGACTGATCCATTTTGAACTTCTTCAAAACTTTATCAAGGTATGTGCTTTGTGAGTCCTATTGAGCGTCTTGATCTATCTCTATAGATCTTGATGCCCAATATATAAGCAGCTTCACCGAGGTCTTTCATTGAAAAACTCTTATTAAAGTATCCTTTTATGCTATCCAGAAATTCTATACAATTTCCAATCAAAAATATGTCATCTTCATATAATATTAGAAATGCTACAGAGCTCCCACTCACTTTCTTGTAAATACAGGCTTCACCGAAAGTCTGTATAAAACCATATGCTTTGATCACCTCATCAAAGCATATATTCCAACTCCGAGATGCTTGCACCAGTCCATAGATGGATCGCTGGAGCTTGCACACTTTGTTAGCACCTTTAGGATCGACAAAACCTTCTGGTTGCATCATATACAACTCTTCTTTAAGAAATCCATTAAGGAATGCAGTTTTGACGTCCATTTGCCAGATTTCATAATCATAAAATGCGGCAATTGCTAACATGATTCGGACGGAGTTAAGCACCACTACGGGTGAGAAAGTCTCATCGTAGTCAACTCCTTGAACTTGTAGAAAACCTTTTGCGACAAGTCGAGCTTTGTATACAGTTACATTACCATCAACATCAGTCTTCTTGAAGATTCATTTATTTTCTATGGATTGCCGATCATCGGGCAAGTCCACCAAAGACCACACTTTGTTCTCGTACATGGATACTATCTCAGATTTCATGGCCTCAAACCATCTGGCGGATTCTGGGATCATCATAGCTCGTAGGTTCACGATGGTCTAGTAACATGACTTCCGGGACAGGATTACCATACCACTCTGGTGCGGAATGTGCATTGTTCGACCTACGAGGTCCAGTGGTAACTTGATTTGATTTTTCATGATCATCATCATTAGCTTCCTCTCTAGTTGGTGTAGGCATCATGGGAACATATTTCTCTGATGTGCTACTTTCCAATTCGAGAGAAGGTATGATTGCCTCATCAAGTTCTACTTTCCTCCCACTCACTTCTTTCGAGAGAAACTGCTTCTCTAGAAAGGTTCCATTCTTGGCAACAAAGATCTTGCCTTCGGATCTGTGGTAGAAGGTGTACCCAATTGTTTCCTTAGGGTATCCTATGAAGACGCACTTATCCGATTTGGGTTCGAGCCTATCAGGCTGAAGCCTTTTGACATAAGTGTTGCAACCCCAAACTTTAAGAAACAACACCTTAGGTTTCTTGCCAAACCACAGTTCATACGGTGTCGTCTCAACGGATTTAGATGGTTCCCTATTTAACGTGAATGGAGCTATCTCTAATGCATAACTCCAAAATGATAGTGGTAAATCGATAAGAGACATCATAGAATGCACCATATCTAATAGAGTACGGTTATGACGTTCGGACACACCATTACGGTGTGGTGTTCCAGGTGGCGCGAGTTGTGAAACTATTCCACATTGTTTCAATTGAAGGCTAAACTCGTAACTCAAATATTCGCCTCCGCGATTAGATCGTAGAAACTTTATTTTCTTGTTACGATGATTCTCCACTTCACTCTGAAATTCTTTGAACTTTTCATATGTTTCAAACTTGTGTTTTATTAACTAGATATACCCATATCTGCTCAAATCATCTGTGAAGGTGAGAAAATAACGACACCCGTCGTGTGCTTCAATACTTATCGAACTGCATACATCAGTATGTATTATTCCCAATAAGTCATTAGCTCGCTCCATTGATCCGGAGAATGGAGTTATAGTCATCTTGCCCATGAGGCATGGTTCGCAAGCATCAAATGATTCATAATCAAGTGATTCCAAAACCCATCAGGAGTTTCTTCATGAGCTTTACACCACTATGACCTAAATGGCAGTGCCACAAGTATGTTGCACGATCATTATCAACTTTGCATCTTTTGGCATAAATATTATGAATATGTGTATCACTACGATCGAGATTCAATAAACCATTTACATTGGGTGTATGACCATAGAAGGTTTTATTCATGTAAACAGAACAACACTTATTCTCTGACTTAAATGAATAACCATGTCGCAATAAACATGATCTAATCTTGTTCATGCTCAATGCAAACACCAATTAACATTTATTTAGGTCCAACACTAATCCCAAAGGTAGAGGGAGTATGCGATGGTGATCTTATCAACCTTGGAATCACTTCCAACACACATCGTCACCTCATCCTTTAACTGGTTTATGTTCATTTTGCAAATCCTGTTTCGAGTTACTAATCTTAGCAACTGAACTGGTATAAAATACCGAGGGGCTACTATGAACACTAGTAAAGTACACGTCAATAACATGTATATCAAATATACCTTTGTTCACTTTGCCATCCTTCTTATCCACCAAGTATTTGGGGCATTTCTGCTTCCAGTGACCAGTCCCTTTGCAGTAGAAGCACTCAGTTTCAGGCTTTGGTCCAGCTTTGGGCTTCTTCTCGGGAGTGACAACTTGCTTGCCATTCTTCTTGAAGTTCCCTTTCTTTCCCTTGACCTTTTTCTTGAAACTAGTGGTCTTGTTAACCATCAACACTTGTTGCTCTTTCTTGATTTCTACCTTCGCCGATTTCAACATCGCGAAGAGCTCGGGAATCATTTTCGTCATCCCTTGCATATTATAGTTCATCAGGAAGTTCTAGTAGCTTAGTGATAGTGTCCAGAGAACTCTGTCAATCACTATCTTATCTGGAAGATTAACTCCAACTTGATTCAAGAGATTGTAGTACCCAGACATTCTAAGTACATGCTCACTAGCTGAGCTATTCTCCTCCATCTTGTAGGCAAAATAGAGGTCTCACACCTCTCGACACGGGCTTGAGCCTGAAATATCAACTTAAGCTCTTGGAACATCTCATATGCTCTATGGCGTTCAAAACGTTTTTGAAGTCCCAATGCTAAGACATAAAGCATGGTGCACTAAACTATTAAGTAGTCATCATACCGAGCTTGCCAGACGCTCATAATGTTTGCATCTGCTCCTGCAATAGGTATGTCACCTAGTGGTACATCAAGGATATAATTCTTCTGTGCAGCAATGAGGATAATCCTCAGATCACGAACCCAGTCCGCATCATTGCTACTATCATCTTTCAACTTATTTTTCTCTAGGAACATATCAAAAATAAGGGAGCTATATCGTGAGCTATTGATCTACAACATAGATTTGCAAATACTATCAGGACAAAGTTCATGATAAATTAAGTTCAAATTAATCAAATTAGTAATGAACTCCCACTTTGATACATATCCAACGTATCTATAATTTATGAAGTATTCATGCTAAGTTTACAACAATTTATATGGTTTTGGTATGATTTGCATGGAACTAACCCTGACTCGCGTTGTTTTTAGCAGAACTACCGTGGTGGTGTTTTTTGTGCAGAAATGAAAGTTCTCCAAATGAGCTGAAACTTTTTGACTATTTTTTTGAAACAAAAGAGACCCCCGAAGCTTTGTGGGAGGGCGAGAAGAGCCACGAGGAGGGCACAACCCACCAGGGCGTGCCTGGTGGGCCTGGCTTGCCCCGGTGGGTTGTGCTCACCTCGAGGCCCATCTTAGCATGAAACCAACGCCAAAAAATCCTATAAATAGAGAAACCTTCAGAAATAACCCTAGATCAGAAGTTTTGCCACCGCAGGCCTCTGTAGCCACCAAAAACCAATCTAGCCCCCGTTTGTTAATATAGTCTCCGGTGGCCATCTTCATCATCCCGGCGGCCACCACGATGAGGAGGGAGTAGTCCACCCTCGGGGCTGAGGGTTTGTACCAGTAGCTATGCGTTTAATCTCTCTCTCTAGTGTTCTTGAGATGTCACGATCTTGATGTATCGCGGGCTCTGTTAATATAGTCGGATCATATGGTGTTTTCCCCTCTCTATCTTGTTGTGATGAATTGACTTTTTCCCTTTGAGATTTCATTGTTATCGGATGAATACTTTTATGGATTTGAGATCACTTGATATATTTCTTGCATATGAATACTCGTGGTGACAATGGGGTATCATATTGATTCACTTGATATGTGTTTTGGCACTCAACTCGCGGATTCCCGCGGTGACATTGGGGTAATCTATGCATAGGGGTTGATGCACGTTCTCGTCTTTTGTTTCTCCGGTAGAAATCTTGGGGCACTCTTTCAGGTTCTTTGTGTTGGATTGAGCATTATGAATCTGAAATTATTTGGTGTTATTTTAGTATGAACTCTTGGATAGATCGATCGGAAAGAATAGCTTCGAGGTGGTTTCGTACCCTACAACTTCTTATGTTCTCCGCTAGATAGAAACTTTGGAGTGATTCTTCGTTGCACTTTGAGGGATGGTTATATGATCCAATTATATTAGCACTGTTGAGAGATTGCACTAGCAAAAGTACAGACCTTGGGCCTCATTTTCAAGCATTGCAATACCGTTTTTGTGCCCATTTACTATTTGCTACCTTGCTATTTTTATTTATTCAGATTATACAAATATATTTCTACCATCCATATTGCACTTTTATCACCATCTCTTCGCCGAACAAGTGCACCTATACAATTTGCCATTGTATTAGGTGTGTTGGGGACACAAGAGATTTCTTGTATTTGGTTGCAAGGTTGTTTGAGAGAGACCACCTTAATCCTACGCCTCCCACGGATTGATAAATCTTAGGTCATCCACTTGAGGGAAAATTGCTACTGTCCTACAAAACTCTGCGCTTGGAGGCCCAACACGAGTCTACAAGAATATAGTTGTGTAGTAGACATCAAGCTCTTTTCTGGCGCCATTGTCGGGGAGGTTAGGTAAGCGGCACTCACACCCCGTCAACAAAGCTATTTTCTGGCGCCGTTGCCGGGGAGGTGAGTGCATGAAGGTATATCTTTAGATCTTGCAATCGAATCTTTTAGTTTCTTGTTTTATCACTAGTTTATTTATAAAAAGAAAACTACAAAAAATGGAATTGCGGTTGTCTCATATTATTCATCTCTATAATATCTTTCATGAAAATGATGGAAAGGAAAATTGTGCTCAATTGATAGAAGAAGAATTCAATAGAATGTTTGGTATAAATGATGAGCATTATTGCAATGTTGTTAGTAGAAATTATTTGAATATCCATGATGTTAATGATATGCAAAGCCATAAGCTTGGGGATGCTATGTTTGATGAAGATGATATTTTTATTCCCCCAAGATTTGATGTGCAAATTTGTTATAATGATAGCGTGCCTCCTATTTATGATGATTATATTGATGAAAGTGGATTTGGAGAGGTCATGACTTTATTTAGTGATGAATCCACTATTTTGGAAGAGGATTCAATTGATTGTGATAACAAAGTTGCTATCTATGATGATTATGGTGATGACATATATGTTATACAGAATAATTATAAGCATGAAACTTGTCATGATGATTCTTATTTTCAATCCCATGATAGTTATTTTGTTGAGTTTGCTCCCACTACTATTCATGAGAATAAATTTGCTTATGTGGAGAGAAATAAAATTTATATGCTTGTAGATCATGAAAAGAATGTTTTATATGATAGTTATATTGTTGAATTCATTCATGATGCTACTGAAAATTACTATGAGGGAGGAACATATGCTTCTACATATTGCAATAATATCAAGTTTCCTCTCTTTGTGTTGAAAATCTTGAAGTTGCACTTGTTTTGCCTTCCTATGCTAGTTGATTGTTACTCCCATAAATTATTTGATCACAAAATCCCTATGTATAGGAAGTGGGTTAGGCTTAAATGTCCTTGCCATGTGTTTCATGATGCTCTTGTTATGTTTCAATTCTTTACTTTTATGCAAGCATCATTGAAATCATCATGCCTAGCTTAAAAGGCATTAAAGAAAAGCGCTTGTTGGGAGACAACCCAACATTTATGCCTACTGTTTTTGTGTGTTCACATGATTAGGCTAATGTAGTAATCATTTTTTATTGCTTTTGTTTGAATAAAGTGCCAAGTAAGAGCTTTGGGATGGCTTACGGTGATAGTTGATTTGATCTTGCTGAAAAACTAAAACTTTTGTGCTCAGGAAAACAATTCTCATTTTTAACAGAAGCGTGATAAAATGTTGATTCTCTTTGCAAAAGATTAATAGACAAATTACCCAGGATTTCCTATTTTTCAGATTTTTTGGAGTAGCAGAAGTATGGTTGGAATACAGATTACTACAGACTGGTCTGTTTTTGAAAGATTCTGTTTTCAATGCATAGTTTGCTTGTTTTCCAATTTCCATGGCTTATATTGCTCAATATAAATTGTGGAAATGATATGCTACAATAGGCATTGTGTGAGAACAATTATGAATCTTGTCTTTGATAGTACCAAAAGTGAAATGCTTTGCTCTTTATCATACTAACCTATCTCATAAAGTTCCGTTAAGTTTTGTGTGATTGAAATTTTCAAGTTTTGGGTGAGATGAGGAGAATAAAGAGTGACAAGACCCTAAGATTGGGATGAACAAGGAACCCCAAGGTAATATTCACAGAAGATCTAAGCAACTAAGCTTGGTAATGCCCCGGAAGGCATCCCCTCTTTCGTCTTCAACATTATCGGTAACCTCACTTGGAGCTATGTATTCATTCGTCACATGATATGAGTTTTACTTGGAGCGTCATTTTATTTTGTTAGGATTTGCTTGTCGTTATTTAGAATAATGTTTTGAATCTTTTATTTCAATAAAAGGGGCACTGATAGCCTTTACTATGCTTATTTTACAAGTCTACATGTTGTTGTTTGAAAACAGAAAGTTTACCGTTGTTGCAAAAATTCCCTAGAAAAGTCAGAATATGATAAAATGTTGAAACTTTTTGCAAAATAAGCTATGATAAATTTTCTACAGTGTGGTAAATTTTCATAATCATTGGAGTTTAAGAAGTATTTATACTCTTGCATTCTTTACAGATTGTACTGTTTTGGCAGATTGTTGTTATGTTTGCATTGTTTGCATATGTTTGCTTGTTTAATGATCCTATTTGAGGATAGGAGTATTAAATATGCATAGGCATTTAGTATGCAATCTTGAATAATAATTTTAGTGATTTGCTAGAGTAGAGAATGATAAGGTTTTTGCATTGGTTTATACTAACTTATCTCACGAGTTCTTGTTGAGTTTTGTGTGGATGAAGCTTTTGAGATTTAGGAAAACCATGATATGGGAAGAATTAAGGAGACACAAAAGCTCAAGATTGGGGATTCCCAAGGCATCCCAAGATAATATTTCAAGAAGTCTCAAGCATCTAAGCTTGGGGATGCCCCGGTAGGCATCCCGCCCTTCTTCTTCAACAATTATCGGTTAGTATCAGTTGAGCCTAAGTTTTTGCTTCTTCAAATGATGTGTGATATTCTTAGAATGTCATTTTTTTCTTGTTGTTTTAATGAAATACTTAGATATGAAAGTTTTTTAGTAAGAGAGAGTCCTCAAATAGCTACCTATTTACTTAACTACTCGTTTGATCTTCACTTATATCTTTTTTGGAGTAGTGTGTCATTTGCTCTGGTGCTTCACTTATATCTTTTTGAGCATGGTGTGCTTTAGTATTTTTGAAGAAATTCTCTCTTCCTTCACTTAAATTAATTTGAGATAAAGAAATATTATGCTCATGATCTTCACTTATATTTGTTTGAGCTTATCAAAAGCAAAACATGAAAATTAGTTCCAAAGTGATAGATATCCGAGAAGGATATAATAAAAACTTTCATGAAGTTCATTGGACAAAATAAACTTGATTATTTGTAATAGTTTTGAGATATGATGATAGTGTTATGTGAGTCATGTTGGTGAGTAATTATGCTTTATTAACAATATTGGTGTTAAGGTTAGTGATTCCCTGTGCAACCACGAAAGTCAATAGTTGTGCAATGAAATTACATCCTACTTGTGGTGCATTATTCGGTGTTAATTATGCTCAATGCTCGCTTATGAGATTATTTGTTTCTTGGTTGGTTGCTTCTCAATCTTTCACAAGCCTTCATTTTGCACTAAGTATGATCACTACTTGTGCATCCAAAATCCTTTAAACCAGTTTTGCTCTGACGCCCCCGATTTGACCGTACACTAATCATACACGCAAATGTGTACGATCAAGATCAAGGACTCACGGGAAGATATCACAACACAACTCTAGACACAAATTAAAATAATACAAGCTTTATATTACAAGCCAGGGCCCTCGAGGGCTCGAATACATAATCTTGAAAACACAAGAGTCAGCGAAAGCAACAATATCTGAGTACAGGCATGAGTTAAACAAAGTTGCCTTAAGAAGGCTAGCACAAAAGTAGCAACGATCGAAAAGGCAAGGCCTCCTGCCTGGGAGCCTCCTAACTACTCCAAGTCGTTAGCGGTCGTCATGTAGTAGTAGGCATCCTCCGTGTAGTGGTAGTCATCAGTGGCGTCGTCTGGCTCCTGGGATCCGTCATCTGGTCGCAACAATCAGGTATGGGGGAAAAGAAGTAGCAAACCAACCGTGAGTACTCATCCAAAGTACTCGCAAGACTTACATCAGATCTAAACTAAGTATGCATCTGTACCAAAGGCATGGGTTGTATCTCTGGACTAAACTGCAGAATGCCAGAAGGGAAGGGGAAAGCCTAGCCTATCGAAGACTAGCATCTTCTGGAAACCACCATCTTGCAGCAACAGGAGGGAGTAGAGTAGCATAAACTAAAGTAGTAGAAGTGTTATCAACCTCGGCCAGAGATCCTTTCTCGACTCCCTGAGAGAAAGCAATCCCAAAGCCATACTATCTAGTTATCATCTCATATCCAAGTCTCATCACAATCCATTTCTCATCACAAGTATCCAGTTCTAGTTGTATCGATCGGGATACAACTCCAAGTGTCTATTACCATAGGACAGGCTATCGATAGATGTTTTCTTCCCTGCAGGGGTGCACCAACTTACCCACCACGCTCGATTAACTTTGGTCGGACACACTTTCCTGGGTCATGCCCGGCCTCGGCCAAACTATACGCCGCAACCCGTCCTAGGCTCAATAGAGAGGCCAGCACGCCGGACTAAACCTATGCCCCCAGGGGTCATGGGCCATCTCCCCGGGACCTCCTGCACGTTGTGTACGCGGCCGGTGAGTAGACCTAGCTACCTCCTTCCACAAGGTAGGTGCTTACCAGTCCAACCCGCCGCGCGCCGCTCAGTCGCTGAAGTCTATTAAGCTTCGGCTGAGGTATACGACGCAGAACGCCCATACTATGCCCACATGATGGTTAGTGCTATCAGGCCAGAGGCCCCTCGGATCAAATATCCAAATCGTAGTGGATTAGGAATGCGCGGTAACAAGCAGAGACTCACGAAAGATGTGACCCCGTTGCCCCGTCTCGAGTACTTGTGGCAAGGGCTAAGAATGCCCGGCCACGCCTCGTAGTTATCTCACGGGCACCTTCCAGGTCAACCCGACTCCACATTACTCGCTATTAAGCTCGCGCGGGTACCACTCAGGGTCGACCCGTCTTTAGTAACATGGCTCAGTGCAAAGTCATAGTAACCATAGTAACTGTGTGTCTAACACCAAGGAGAAAACCCGAGGAATCACCCCCGGTGAATTCCACTCGATGTTGTCATCAAGGTGAACGTAAGAGGATCCACCTTCGAGGTTCACATTTGATGGGTTGCGCGACAGAGCGGTAACGGAAGTGGTTAAGGAGGAAATCACCCTCGATGACCTCGACCGTATAGCTACACTACAGAGATCTCATCAGGAGTGATGTATGAGGTTCACCCTCGGCACTCGATAGTAACTCTGTAGTGTCGTACAACTAGGGGGGTGATGTGTGGTGTCGGGGCCTAGATGTCGATCACGTTGATCGAGTCATCGCACATAAAGCAAGGCAACTGGGACAAGGTGGGGGTCACTGATGCATCACTAACCAACCTATACTAAGCAGTTTAGGATAAGCAGGTAAGGTATGAAAGCAGGTAACAACAACAGGCTATGCATCAGAGTAGGATCATACAGAAAGCAGTAGCAGTTCTAATGCAAGCATGAGAGGAAAGAAATGGGCGATATCGGAATGCTCAAGGGGGGTTTGCTTGCCTGGTTGCTCTGGCAAAGAGGGGTCGTCGTCGACGTAGTCGATCACAGCGGCATCATCAGTCTCGGGGTCTACCGGAGAGAAGAGGGGGAAGAAACAGTAAATACATAGCAAACAGAGGTATCACTAAGCATGACAAGACGACACGTAGTGCTAGGCGTGCTCTAACGCGATGCTACACGATACCGGCGAAGGAGGAGAACATCCGGGAATGTTTCCCCAAAGTTTGGCATTTACGGACCGACGAACCGGAGGGGGACGGTTGCAGGTTCACTATTGTAGGGATGACTGGCGGACGAACGGAGAGCGTATCCAGATTCATCTCGTTGCTCTGAGCAACTTTCACGTAGAAAACATTTTCATCCGAGCTACGGTTTAATTACAATGAATTTTAAAAGATTTAAACATTTTCTGGATTTATCTAAATTAACAGAAATGGACTTATGACATCAGCATTGCATGGGGATGACATCAGCAGTCAACAGACTGGTTGACTAGTCAAAATGACCAGTGGGTCCAATGGGACCCACATGTCATAGACAGATAACTAACAGAGTATTAAAACTAACTAAAGAAAGATATCTACCACGTAGGCCCCACCTGTCATGGACTAATTAGCTAAACTAATTAGTTTTAATTATTGAAACATTATAGTTCGAGGAAAAGCGGTGGGGCCCGCACATCAGTGGCTGGGGGTTGTCCTGTCAGCAGGGTTGACTGGTCAACCCAGTCAACTAGGGTCCCTGGGCCCCACTAGCAGTGACCTAGGGGTGGCCCCCAGGTGTGCCACGTCGGCGGGCGGCGGTGGTTCACCGCCGACGACCAAAAACACGACAGAGGCGCGCCGACCGCGCCGGAAACAGGCCACAGGCGACGGTTTCAGGTGTGCTTGGGCTCGCCTGAACGAGCGGAGCGAGCCGCATCTAACTGGCGGGGTGGGAGCAGCTGGGGGTGGCCGGAGGTGAGTGCCGCGTCGATGGCAGCGGCGACCGGAGCACGACACCGATGGAAAAGACGTAGGGGGGCACAAGGGGAAGAGATGGTGGGTGCTACGGCCTCCTACGAAGACGTCGAGCACGACGATGTGCTCAGACGCCAGCAGCGTGAGCTGTGGCCGCGACGGCGAGGCGAGCGGCGGAGCAAGCTTTCGGCCGATAGCGAATCGGTTTGTAGAGCTCAAAATCAAGTGCGTGGAGTGAGGGGAAGGAGAGAGATGCTCATAGGTGTCCTGCAGATGTGCTAAGCGGGTGCGGGGAAGGCTCGATGACGACGAACGACGGCGGCGATCCGAGGTGGCCGAGGAGGAAGATGAAGTTGCCGCCATCACTATAGGGGCTCCGAGCTCCAACTTGATGTGGCAAGCGGTGTAGGGGACGGCGGCGGAGCGAACATGCATGTTGGAAGGGCGCGTGGAGGATGGTGGCCGCGAGGGCGACGGCGGCCATGGCGGTCGTGGTGTTCGGATGCGAGGGGGAGGGGATCTGGGTGCGAGGGAGAGAACGACGAGGGAGAGAGGGGCAAGTGGGCGAGTGGGGAGGGAGCCCGAGGCATCAGGGCCTTATCCCCTCCGGGACGGCGTCGGTGAGGCGGTTCGACGGGAGCAAGCTCCTGTTCGGGCGCGGTAGTGAACAGAAGAAGACGACTGGGGGAGAAGATGGGCTGGGCCTGGCCGGGGGGGCGAGGCCCATGGGGGCAGGGGGCCTCTCTCTCGTTTCCCCTTTTTCTTTTTCTTTTATTTCTAATGCTCTTTTCTTTTTACAGAAAATGCTTTGCAACATTTGATCTGCCAAAAGTGGTTCTGTAAAATGTGGGACTTGGCCAAATAAACACATTACAATATTTGGCACCTGCCACAAAAGTTTAGGAGGATTTTGAATTGATTTGGATTTTTCACAAATGGAAAAGCATTTAAAAATGCTGATTTGGAACTCCTTTAATTCCCAGGGGAAAGTAGCTATCTCAAATGATGTTGATTCAGTCATGACATTGAGTTAGTGAATATTTTCAACCCAGCGAACATTTTTGTTTTACTATTTGGAGAAATAATTTATTTGACTTTATTTTTAAAATTGAATTTGAATTGGTTTTGAATCAAAGTGAGATTAGCAACAGTAACAGTGATGACTTGGCATCATTAGTAGGGGATTACTGTAGCTTGATTATCCGGGTGTTACAAATCTCCTCCACTACAAGAAATCTCGTCCCGAGATTTAAGAGGTGGAGTAAGGGGAAATTTTTGGTTATGAAATTCTAACGGATCCTTTTGTTCTTGGTTGCTCTTCTCGAAGAGGTCGATCCATTGTGTTGATGTCTTCATTTGTCTTCATCAATGCATCATGATCAAGTTGTCGTTCTTCCTGCAGGATCTTCACTGTACTTACGAAAGCATAAGAGGGAATAATCTATAAGGACGAGTTTAACAAAATTGAGCATCAGACGGTTAACTCAGGGGATGAAGCTTAAAATATCTCTCGAGTTGAAATTGAAGGAAGTCGTCGACAACAAAATAAGAAGGTGCAATAACAAGCTTCAAGCGGAGAGGAAATCTTTCGTTACCTAAAACAGAGTGTGAAAGGGGTTTAGAGCAATGAAAATAAGTATTGCACATTGTACCAGAATAGATCATCTCTAGGAAGGTGGTTCATGAATTACATATGAAGCCAAGCACGAGGATTAACCTTGGGAACAGGGACGGACAAGAGAGTCAGGTTTCGATCCTGTGGAACTATGGGTTATAGGCCCACCATGTGGTTCAAAAGTAGGAAGGATGCTGACATATTGCATAGTCATGGTAGCAAGGCATGTCAGAGGATAGCAGGTTAGTTATGTTGGCAACAACGTTGGTACCAAGGGCGAGGGATGAAGAGAACCATTTTCCTGCTCGTTGAACGAGGCGGACCAATAGGCAAAGTTCTCGTCCATCGGTGGCTACGTAATGTCATCAACATTAGTAATAGGGTCTTACTGACAGAGTGATACAACGAGGTGTTTACAAAAGCAGTGACTTATTACTGCTTAGATCATATAAACCTCAAGAAGGTTTAAACCAAACAATGGAAAGGAAAATGTGATTATCAGACTAAACAGAACAATGGATAGGAAAATGTGTTTAAACACATAATTCAGGGGGTATATCATTCCCAAGGACAAGCAGCGCATGATATCCATGACGGCATATAATTGTAGAAATCCCTTTAGGAAAGGGGACATAAATTTCATGACATTACCCATACAACGGTGTTTGGATAAAGAAAACTTAGCATTGCACTTCCAATGCTCTTGTTGAGGTTTGAGTACCACAGTCATGCTTCGGGGTAGCATTAACATGGCTATCAGGTAAAGGTCGGACCTTGGGAACACAAAGGATCCATCGGAAACAACTAAAAAAAGTCATACAATTTTACCAGGGAAATATAAGGGTGTGGCCGACGGGCTCAGTAGAAAACCATCGACATGTCAAAAAGGATGTAATCCCAAAATCAATATGATCAAGTTTGTGTTGGGGGGGGGGGAAGACAAGAATGTTGTTGATGCTGACACAAATCATCGAGAGACAAGGATGGTATTTCTAGCCATGAATTCAATTGACATCTTTGAAGAAGCCAAAGTGTGACGGTGATCAAGACAAGTTTGTCGAGAGACTCTATGAAGATGCCCTCGAGCAGAAAAGGGAGGATGAAGTGAAAGGCTATGAGAACCACAGATTTGACACAAGCTCAAAGTCAAGCTTGTTGTTCGAGTTGAAAAGATAAGATGAGGAAGATCGATGTAAGCTTAGCTCATCGTCGGAAGTTGCTCCGGGCATAAGGACCAGGTAGCACAGTTAAAAGTTGACACGATAAAAAAATAGCCGATCAGTCTAGGAATGATGTGATGGGGTATAAAACTTCCCAGTATCAAGTACTAGGTGTAATGCCGGAAGGTCAATCCGAGCAGAGGTTGGACGGGGGAAATGATTTGCAGAGTATAAGTATTTTAACTTATCTGGTAAATGGAATCAAGGAGGAAATATGGTCCGGACCATAACTGCAAGGGATCCAATTTACGATAACGGAAGAATATTCAAATGATTAAATATTCTTGCAAGAAGCTTTCATGATAAGTCCCACACGGCGTCCGCGAGCATGAACACAAGGTTCAGGGTCGACTCCCACTTCTACAATGCATAACCTTTCATTTTACTTCTCGCTCTTGGTGAAGCTGTGGTATTGAAATTTTATCTAACGAGAGCCAGTAGAGTATAATCCGCATAACTTCTGAGTTCACACAGATTAGGGAATGCATAGGTTCAACCCATCGGGGCATCTTAGGAACATATATCATAAATTTCAAGAATAATAACACAAGCTCGGTAGTAGAGCATGCTTGTGAAAGCGGAGGATACAATTTACCAAAAGCATTACGTATTCGAGGAAAGGCTCGCCAGCTTTTTGAATATGAAGGACGTTGTCGGATAAAATCTGAAAAAAGGGGTCTGGTGGTCCACAAGGGATCCGATGTGAGCATCAATATTTAACCAGAGGAAGAAAGAATGCAAGGAGATCAGATTATGGAAACAACTGACTAACTCAAAGCTCTATTGCAAGAGGGATTAAGAATTCCAAGACAAGGGATCAGAAGCAATGCTCTGATTAGGGATGGATAGGTAGAATAGCCTTAGGGGTACAATCGATGGCGATTTGATTGGTTGAGATCTAGCACATGTTAAAATGACGTCTGTGCTGGAAGGATGAATTCTAGGATCTGATTGAGGATTGCGAGCATTCGCAACATATTGTATCAACGGACTCAAAATGATAAAGACAAAGGATGAGAATAAGATTACTAGACTTATGGTATTAACCATAATGCAAGCAAGCAAGAAATTCAAGAACAATAGGTTGTTGAGGATTTTCACAAGAACGAATGGTATTACGAAGACTTTTGTGAAGTACATGAATCAACTGAGGGTGAGCGGATACTCAGTAGGTGCACAAAGTTATCCGTAGGGGCATTCGGGTGACAAGGAACTGCAAGGCAGTAAGCTCAAGGGATTCTCGGAATAAAGGAGAGCAGTTCAGGGCATATTGTAATAACAAGAAGAATGGGATAGAATGTAAGATTGGCAAGTGTGTATAGTTATCCATAAGGATATTTCGGTGGTAGGGAATTGCAAAGGCAACAGTCACAAAGTCTCGAGAGAAAATCGTCGAGTATCTTCGGAATCTTCTGATGCAGCAGGCGATCATCTGAAATAAGGGGCTCTCCGGGCGGATGTGATCACGAGATCCTACTGTTCGAGTTAATAAAACCATTTAACCCAAATAGAAGAGAGATTAGGGTCCCAGAGTATAGACGAGGAGTAAAAGATCCTAATACCACCCATATGGCGACGTGGGCCCGTAAGACACACATCCAATGTTAGTAAAAGTTTTTCAGTGACTAGACTCAACTTCGGCCAAGGAGTTGGAAAGGGGGATCCTACAGGCAGTCGGCTCTGATACCAACTTGTGACGCCCCTGATTTGACCATACACTAATCATACACGCAAATGTGTACGATCAAGATCAAGGACTCACGGGAAGATATCACAACACAACTCTAGACACAAATTAAAATAATACAAGCTTTATATTACAAGCCAGGGGCCTCGAGGGCTCGAATACATAAGCTCGAAAACACAAGAGTCAGCGGAAGCAACAATATCTGAGTACAAACATGAGTTAAACAAAGTTGCCTTAAGAAGGCTAGCACAAAAGCAGCAACGATCGAAAAGGCAAGGCCTCCTGCCTGGGAGCCTCCTAACTACTCCAAGTCGTCAGCGGTCGTCACGTAGTAGTAGGCATCCTCCGGGTAGTAGTAGTCATCAGTGGCGTCGTCTGTCTCCTGGGATCCGTCATCTGGTCGCAACAATCGGGTATGGGGGAAAAGAAGTATCAAAGCAAACATGAGTACTCATCCAAAGTACTTGCAAGACTTACATCAGATCTAATCTAAGTACGCATCTGTACCAAAGGAATGGGTTGTATCTGTGGACTAAACTGCAGAATGCCAGAAGGGAAGGGGAAAGCCTAGCCTATCAAAGACTAGCATCTTCTGGAAACCACCATCTTGTAGCAACAGGAGGGAGTAGAGTAGCATAAAGTAAAGTACTAGAAGTGTTATCAACCTCGGCCAGAGATCCTTTCTCGACTCCCTGCGAGAAAGCAATCCCAGAGCCATACTATCTAGTTATCATCTCATATCCAAGTCTCATCACAATCCATTTCTCATCACAAGTATTCAGTTCTAGTTGTATCGATCGGGATACAACTCCAAGTGTCCGTTACCGTAGGACAGGACATCGATAGATGTTTTCTTCCCTGCAGGGGTGCACCAACTTACCCACCACGCTCGATTAACTCCGGCTGGACACACTTTCCTGGGTCATGCCCCGGCCTCGGCCAAACAATACGCCGCAACCCGACCTAGGCTCAATAGAGAGGCCAGCACGCCGGACTAAACCTATGCCCCCAGGGGTCATGGGCCATCTCCCCGGGAACTCCTGCACGTTGCATACGCGGCCAGTGAGCAGACCTAGCAACCTCCTTCAACAAGGTAGGTGCTTACCAGTCCAACCTGGCGCGCGCCGCTCAGTCGCTGACGTCTATTAAGCTTCGGCTGATGTATACGACGCGGAACGCCCATACTATGTCCACGTGATGGTTAGTGCTATCAGGCCAGAGGCCCCTCGGATCAAATATCCAAATCGTAGTGGATTAGGAACGCGTGGTAACAAGCAGAGACTCACAAAAGATGTGACCCCATTGCCCCGTATCGAGTACTTGTGGCAAGGGCTAAGAATGCCCAGCCACGCCTCGTAGTTATCTCGCGGGCACCTTCCAGGTCAACCCGACTCCACATCACTCGCTATTAAGCTCGCGTGGGTACCCCTCAGGGTTGACCCGTCTTTAGTAACATGGCTCGGTGCAAAGTCATAGTAACCATAGTAAATGTGTCTCTAACACCAAGGAGAAAACCCGAGGAATCACCCCAGGTGAATTCCACTTGATGTTGTCATCAAGGTGAACGTAAGAGGATCCACCCTCGAGGTTCACATTTGATGGGTTGCATGACACAGCGGTAACGGAAGTGGTTAAGGAGGAAATCACCCTTGATGACCTCGACCGTATAGCTACACTACAGAGATCTCATCAGGAGTGATGTATGAGGTTCACCCTCGGCACTCGATAGTAACTCTGTAGTGTCATACAACTAGGGGGGTGATGTGCGGTGTCGGGGCCTGGATGTCGATCACGTTGATCGAGTCATCGGACATAAAGCGAGGCAACTGGGACAAGGTGGCGGTCACTGATGCATCACTAACCAACCTATACTAAGCAGTTTAGGATAAGCAGGTAAGGTATGAAAGCAGGTAACAACAACAGGCTATGCATCAGAGTTGGATCATACAGAAAGCAGTAGCAGTTCTAATGCAAGCATGAGAGGAAAGAAATGGGCGATATCGGAATGCTCAAGGGGGGTTTGCTTGCCTGGTTGCTCTGCCAAAGAGGGGTCGTCGTCAACGTAGTCGATCACAGCGGCATCATCAGTCTCGAGGTCTACTGGAGAGAAGAGGGGGAAGAAACAGTAAATACATAGCAAACAGAGGTATCACTAAGCATGACAAGACGATACATAGTGCTAGGCGTGCTCTAACGCGGTGCTACACGATACCGGCGAAGGAGGAGAACATCCGGGAATGTTTCCCCGAAGTTTGGCATTTTCGGACAGACGAACCGGAGGGGGGCAGTTGCAGGTTCACTGTGCTAGGGATGACTGGCGGACAAACGGAGAGCGTATCCAGATTCGTCTCGTTGCTCTGAGCAACTTTCATGTAGAAAACATTTTCATTCGAGCTACAATTTAATTACTATGAATTTTAAAAGATTTAAACATTTTCTGGATTTATCTAAATTAACAGAAATGGACTTATGACATCAGCATTGCATGGGGATGACATCAGCAGTCAACAGACTGGCTGACTGGTCAAAATGACCAATGGGTCCAGTGGGACCCACATGTCATAGACATATAACTAACAGAGTATTAAAACTAACTAAACAAAGATATCTAGCAGGTAGGCCCCACCTGTCATGGACTAATTAGCTAAACTAATTAGTTTTAATTATTGAAACATTTTAGTTCGAGGAAAAGCGGTGGGGCCCGCACGTCAGTGGCTGGGGGTTGTCCAGTCAGCAAGGTTGACTGGTCAACCCAGTCAACTAGGGTCCCTGGGCCCCACTGGCAGTGACCTAGGGGCGGGCCCCAGGTGTGCCACATCGGCGGGCAGCGGTGGTTCACCGCCGACGACCAAAAACACGACAGAGGCGCGCGGACCGCGCCGGAAATGGGCCATAGGCGATGGTTTCGGGTGTGCTTGGGCTCGCCTGAACGAGCGGAGTGAGCCGCATCTAACTGGGGGGTGGGAGCAGCTGGGGGTGGCCGGAGGTGAGTGCCGCGTCAACGGCAGCGGCGACCAGAGCACGACACCGATGGAAAAGACGCAGGGGGCACAAGGGGAAGAGCTGGTGGGTGCTACGGCCTCCTACGAAGACGTCGAGCACGACGATGTGCTCATATGCCAGCATCGTGAGCTGTGGCCGCGACGGCGAGGTGAGCGGTGGAGCAAGCTTTCGACCGACAGCGAATCGGTTGCTTGAGCTCAAAATCGAGCGCGTGGAGTGAGGGGAAGGAGAGAGATGCTCACAGGGGTCCTGCAGATGTGCTAAGCGGGTGCGGGGATGGCTCGATGACGACGAACGACGGCGGCGATCCGAGGTGGCCGAGGAGGAAGATGAAGTTGCCGCCATCACTGCAGGGGCTCCGAGCTCCAACTTGATGTGGCAAGCGGTGTAGGGGACGGCGGCGGAGCGAACAGGCATGTTGGAAGGGCGCGTGGAGGACGGTGGCCGCAAGGGCGACGGCGGCCATGGCGGTCGTGGCGTTCGGATGCGAGGGGGAGGGGATCTGGGGTGCGAGGGAGAGAACGACGAGGGAGAGAGGGGCAGGTGGGCGAGTGGGGAGGGAGACCGAGGCATCGGGGCCTTATCCCCTCCGGGACGGCGCCGGTGAGGCGGTTCGACGGGAGCAAGCTCCTGTTCGGGCACGGTGGTGAACAGAAGAAGACGACCGGGGGAGAAGATGGGCTGGGCCTGGCCGGGGGCAAGGCCCATAGGGGCAGGGGGCCTCTCTCTCGTTTCCCCTTTTTATTTTTCTTTTATTTCTAATGATCTTTTCTTTTTATAGAAAATGCTTTGCAATATTTGATCTGCCAAAAGTGGTTCTGTAAAATGTGGGACTTGGCCAAATAAACACATTACAATATTTGGCACCTGCCACAAAAGTTTAGGAGGAGTTTGAATTGATTTGGATTTTTTGCAAATGGAAAAGCATTTAAAAATGCTTATTTGGAACTGCTTTAATTCCCAGGGGAAAGTAGCTATCTCAAATGATGTTGATTCACTCATGACATTTAGTTAGCGAATATTTGCAACCCAGCGAACATTTTTGTTTTACTGTTTGGAGAAATAATTTATTTGACTTTATTTTTAAAATTGAATTTGAATTGGTTTTGAATCAAAGTGAGATTAGTAACAGTAACAGTGATGACTTGGCATCATTAGTAGGGGATTACTGCAGCTTGATTATCCGGGCGTTACATTTGCCACATGAGTCCAGTATACCTACCTATATGCGGTATTCTTTTGCCGTTCTAAGCAAATTTCTATGCGCCATCTCTAATTTTCAAAATAAATTTCTCTTTTGTGTGCTCGTACCACTCGCAAGGCGGTGAGGGGTGGCCAATATTTTCCATGCTAGATGTGTTATTCTCACGATGAGTGTTTATTCACTTGTCATTGCAAGAGAGTAAGGCAAAGGTATTAGGGATGCCCAGTCCGGAAATGGAAAATGAATTTACTTTATGTTGTCAAATAATAAATTCCTTGGAAAGTGTTGGTATGGAGGGCACCCGTGGGTACGGTTAGCCATGGAAAGTGATAGTATGGTGGAAAAAGGAATATACTTTATTTTTTGTTTGGGAATCGCCTATGATATATCTAGCATGGAAAGTGTTGGGAACTCTAAGTCGTTTTCGTTGGTGTGAAAAGTATGCTTTCAAAATGTTTTTATGTCTCAATTTTTGCTTTGAGCACTGGCACCTCTACAAATCCCTACTTCCCCCGCGAAGGGCCTTTCTTTCACTTTATGCAATTTTTATTTTCAATTTGAGTCTCCGCCTTCTGTTATAAAGCACCAATTAGGGGGAACTATGATCGTACTTGAGCATTGGGTGTAGTTAATATGCGAGTGTGTTTCATGAATGGATCAATGATTGAGCATGATGGGCTAGGGATAATTTATTTTAGCGTTGATATTTTGAAAGACATGGTTTCTTGGTGATATGCTTGAGTATTGATGTACTCATGTCAAATTATAGACTATTACTTTGAATCATTCAAGTCCAAAATCCATGCTACAAAAGAAAACAGTATACGATGAATATGATAGGTAGCATTCCACAACAAAAATTCCATTTTAAATTGCTACTTTATCATGATAAGTTTTATGAGAAAGAGTTGTTGTTATGATGCTAGGAAAAGTGATTGAAATTATGATTGATCAAACTTATGCACTTTGCTAGCATTCACACTTCATAAATTATTTCTTTTATCATTTACCTACTCGAGGACGAGTAGGAATTAAGCTTGCGGGTGCTAATACATCTCCAACATATCTATAATTTATGAAGTATTCATGCCATGTTTACAACAATTTTATATGGTTTTGGTGTGATTTGCATGGAACTAACTCGGACTGACACTATTTTTAGCAGAACTACCGTGGTGTTGTTTTTTGTGCAGAAATGAAAGTTCTCCAAATGAGCTAAACCTTTTTGACGAATTTTTTTGGAACAAAAGAGACCCCCGAAGCTTCGTGGGAGGGCAAGAAGAGCCACAAGGAGGGCACAACCCACCAGGGCGCGCCTGGTGGGCCTGGCTTGCCCCGGTGGGTTGTGCTCACCTCGAGGCCCATCTTAGCATGAAACCAATGCCAAAAATTCCTATAAATAGAGAAACCATCAGAAATAACCCTAGATCAGAAGTTCCGCTGCCGCAGGCCTCTGTAGCCACTGAAAACCAATCTAGACCCCGTCCCGGCACCCTGCCGGAGGGGGGAATCATCTTCGGTGGCCATCTTCATCATCCGGGCAGCCACCACGATGAGGAGGGAGTAGTCCACCCTCGGGGCTGAGGGTTTGTACCAGTAGCTATGTGTTTAATCTCTCTCTCTCATGTTCTTGAGATGTCACGATCTTGATGTATCGCGAGCTTTGTTAATATAGTCGGATCACATGGTGTTTTCCCCTCTATATCTTGTTGTGATGAATTGAGTTTTTCCCTTTGAGATTTCATTGTTATCGGATTGAATACTTTTATGGATTTGAGAGCACTTGATATATGTCTTGCATATGAATACTCATGGTGACAATGGGGTATCATATTGATTCACTTGATATGTGTTTTGGCCCTCAACTCATGGATTCCCATGGTGGCATTAGGGTAATCTATGCATAGGGGTTGATGCACGTTCTCATCTTTTGTTTCTCTGGTAGAAATCTTGGGGCACTCTTTCAGGTTCTTTGTGTTGGATTGAGCATTATGAATCTGAAATTATTTGGTGTTATTTTAGTACAAACTCTTGGATAGATCAATCAGAAAGAATAGCTTCGAGGTGGTTTCGTACCCTACAAACGATTTCTTCTTATGTTCTCCGCTAGATAGGAACTTTGGAGTGATTCTTCATTGCACTTTGAGGGATGGTTATATGATCCAATTATATTAGCACTGTTGAGAGATTGCACTAGCGAAAGTATGGACCCTAGGCCTCATTTTCAACAGTTTCTGTGCCCGTTTACTATTTGCTACCTTGCTGTTTTTATTTATTCAGATTATAAAAAAATATTTCTACCATCCATATTACACTTTTATCACCATCTCTTCGCTGAACTAGTGCATCTATACAATTTGCCATTGTATTAGGGGACACAAGAGATTTCTTGTATTTGGTTGCAGGGTTGTTTGAGAGAGACCACATTCATCCTATGCATCCCATAGATTGATAAACCTTAGGTCATCCACTTGAGGGAAAATTGCTACTGTCCTACAAAACTCTGCGCTTGGAGGCCAGTCTACAAGAATAAAGTTGTGTAGTAGACATCACACTTAAATAGACATCCCTCAACTCATCTAAGTGATACGTGATCCAAATCAACTAACCCATGTCCAATCATCACGTGAGACGGGGTAGTCATCAATGGTGAACATATCTATGGTGATCATATCTACTATATGATTCACGTTCGACCTTTCGGTCTCCAGTGTTCCGATGCCATGTTTATACATGCTAGGCTCGTCAAGTTTAACCCAAGTATTCCGCATGTGCAAAACTGTCTTGCACCCGTTGTATGTGAACGTAGAGTCTATCACACCCGATCATCATGTGGTGTCTCAACACGACGAACTACCACAACTATGCATACTCGGGGAAAACACTTATACCTTTAAATTTAGTGAAGGGATCATCTTATAATGCTACTGCCGTACTAAGAAAAGTAAGATGCATAAAAGATAAACATCACATGCAATAAAAATATGTGACATGATATGGCCATCATCATCTCGTGCTTTTGATCTCCATCTCCACAGCATCATCATGATCTCCATCATCACCGGCTTGACACCTTGATCTCCATCGTTGTGTCGTGGTCGTCTCGCCAACTATTGCTTCTACAACTATGGCTAACTCATAGTGATAAAGTAAAGGAATTACATGGCGTTTGCATTTCATACAATAAAGAGACAACCATAAGGCTCCTTCCGGTTGCCTGATAACTTATAAAACATGATCATCTCATACAATAATGTATATCACATCATGTCTTGACCATATCACATCACAACATACCCTGCAAAAACAAGTTAGACGTCCTCTACTTTGTTGTTGCAAGTTTTATGTGGCTGCTATGGGCTTCTAGCAAAAACCGTTCTTACTTACGCACAAAACCACAACGGTGTTTCATCAAGTTTGCTATTTAACCTTCTTCAAGGACAGGTCGTAGTCAAATTCGATTCAACTAAAGTAGGAGAAACAGACACCCGCCAACCACCTTTATGCAAAACTAGTTGCATGTCAGTCGGTGGAACATGTCTCATGTGTGTGGACATGTAAGGTTGGTCCGGGCAGCTTCATCCCACAATACCGCCGAATCAAAATAAGATGTTGGTGCTAAGCAGTATGACTATCACCGCACACAACTCTTTGTGTTCTACTCGTACATATCATCTATGCATAGACCTGGCTCATGATGCCACTATTGTGGAACGTTGCACAGAAAACAAAAAATTTCTACGCACATGCAATTATCTATCCATGGAGATGCATAGCAACAAGGGGAAGAGTGTGTCTACGTACCCTCGTAGACCATAAGCGGAAGCGTTTCACAACATGGTTGATGTAGTCGACCTTTCTTCGCGCTCCACCGATCGAGTACGGAACATACGACACCTCCGAGTTCTGCACACATTCAGCTCGGTGACGTCCCTCGCCTTCTTGATCCAGCAAGACGTCGAGGTAGTAGATAAGTTCCGCCAGCACGATGGCGTGGTGACGGTGATGGTGAAGTGATCCTCGCAGGGCTCCGCCTAAGCACTGCGAAAATATGACCGGGGGTGTAAACTTTGGAGGGGGCGCCGCACACGGCTAGGCAATTGTCTGGTCTATGCTAGGTGCCCCCTGAAGGAAATATGCCCTAGAGGCAATAATAAAGTTGTTATTTATATTTCCTTATATCATGATAAATTTTAATTATTCATGCTAGAATTGTATTAACCGGAAACCTGATACATGTGTGAATACATATACAAAACAGAGTGTCCCTAGTACGCCTCTACTAGACTAGCTCGTTAATCAAAGATGGTTAAGTTTCCTGACCATAGACATGTGTTGTCATTTGATGAACTGGATCACATCATTAGGAGAATGATGTGATGGACAAGACCCATCCGTTAGCTTAGCATATTGATCGTTAAGTTTTATTGCTATTGCTTTCTTCATGACTTATACATATTCCTTTGACTATGAGATTATGCAACTCCGGAATACCGAAGGAATGCCTCGTGTGCTATCAAACATCACAATGTAACTGGGTGATCATAAAGATGCTCTACATATATCTCCAAAGGTGTTTGTTGGGTTGGCATAGATCGAGATTAGGATTTGTCACTCTGAGTATCGGAGAGGTATCTCTGGGCCCTCTCGGTAATGCACATCATGATAAGCCTTGCAAGCAATGTGACTAATGAGTTAGTTACGGGATGGTGCATTACGGAATGAGTAAAGAGACTTGCGGGTAACGAGATTGACCTAGGTATGAAGATACCGACGATCAAACCTCGGGCAAGTAACATACCGATGACAAAGGGAATAATGTATGTTGTCATTGCGATTTGACCGGTAAAGATCTTCGTAGAATATGTAGGAACCAATATGAGCACCCAGGTTCCGCTGTTGGTTATTGACCGAAGATGTGTCTCGGTGATGTCTACATAGTTCTCGAACCCGTAGGGTCCGCACGCTTAACGTTCAATGACGATTTGTATTATGAGTTATGTGTTTTGGTGACCGAAGATTGTTCGGAGTCCTAGATGAGATCACGGACATTATGAGGAGTCTTGAAATGATCCAGAGGTAGAGATTGATATATTGGACGATAGTATTCGGACGCCGAAATGGTTCCGGAGCATTTCGGGAATTTATCGGAGTACCGTGGGGTTACCGGAACCCCCCCGGGGAAGTAATGGGCCATAGGGGAGAGGCAGGGCAGTCCACAAGGAGGTGGTGCCCCCCCATGGGGAGTCTAAATTGGACAAGGTGAGGGGTTGCGGCCCCCCTTTCCTTCTCCTTCTCCCTCTCCTTCCCCCTTTCCCCCTCCGGTAAAGGAAAGGGGGGTCTGAATTGGACTTAGAGTCGTAATAGGACTCCTCCCCCTTGGGGGCGCGCCTAGGCCGGCCTCCTCCCTCTCCCTCCTTTATATACGGGGGCAAGGGGCACCTCTAAGCACATCAATTGTTTCTTAGCCGTGTGTAGTGCCGCCCTCAACCGTTTACACCTCCGGTCATATTGTCGTAGTGCTTAGGTGAAGCCATGCGCGAATCACATCACCATCACCGTTACCACGCTGTCATGCTGACGAAACTCTCCCTCGACACTTTGCTGGATCAAGAGTTTGAGGGACGTCATTGAGCTGAACGTGTGCTAAACTCGGAGGTGTTGTACGTTCGGTACTTGATCGGTTGAATCGAGAAGGCGTTCGACTACATCAACCGCGTTAAACTAACACTTCTGCTTTCGGTCTACGAGGGTACATGGACACACTCTCCCCCTCTCGTTGCTATGCATCTCCTAGATAGATCTTGCATGATCATAGGAAATTTTTTGAAATTGCATGCTACGTTCCCCAACACTTACATCCAACCAAACAGATCTAAGGTGACATAACCTCACAAACTCCCCGACGACGCTGGCCAATCTATCGAAAGACGTTTTTGAAGACCATTAACATAAAAGGTACATTTAGAGTCCCTTTGGATAAGACATTCTCTAGAAATTTGTAGGATTTAAACCATGTTGATTTTTCCTGTACTTTTTGCATTGAAGGAGCGACAACACCAAAAATTTCACGGATAGGTTTTTAAGACTTGTATAGGTTCCTATGAAGCAGTACTGCCATGTGTTACAAGCGTCTATACTATCTTTTCTACGTGGAATTACAAGTCTCTTTTCTACGAGGTTAAAAGATTGCGTTGCTCAACTGTTGGAGAATTCATTCCTAGAAAGCAGAGGAACATCTGCAGGTCAAAATCATAACCAAACTGCAGTACGGCCCTCCGGTCGTCCGAAAGCAGCAATGGTGTGGCTAAGAACGTTCTGGTTCCTACTTACATGAGCAATAGAGATATCCCTTTCACGAAGGAGCCTCTTAAGCCCTGTTTGTTTGGGCTTTTGCTTATGCTTTTGTAGCTTTTCCACTTTGGCAGCAAAAGCCCAAACAAACAGGGCCCTAATATCCTGAATTGTCATTCTGTGTGGCCATCTGTCAATGATGGACGAATTAATTAACGTGACTGCATCCATGCAGTCCATCTCGATATCCACCGGGCAAGTAAACCATTGTAGAGTAAGGCTTAAACCCTCCTAGAACGCCAACAACTTAGCCTGGAGCGGCCCAGCGCAATGCAAAATGGAACGACAAGCGAAGAAGATAATTTTGCCGCCGCTATCACATAGGATCATACCGGCACCCACTAATCCACCGTCTGCTTCAACGAATGACCCGTCAACATTTAGCTTCACGCGGCCAGCCGACGAGGCAGACCACTGGACCGCAGTTGCACACTATGTTGGTGGCTTTAATATTGTAGAATTGTCCCGGTGGGCGGCAACACCATCTTCCCTTTGATGATATCAGTTGTTGGGAAATTGTTGATGCATCGAAGTGACTTGGCATAGCTGATCAGAAATCTGTAGGAGGCTTCAATTGGAGATGGTAGTTTATGGTGTACTATTTCGTTACTGACATACTAACTCCTTCACAACACCATTAACACATGCATGCGATCATCTTCATCTTGTAGAGAAGATCAAAAAGCCACTCAGGGCATGTATTCCTCACCGAAGCTAGGTCTGGCAACAACCATTGTTCCTGTATAGAGTTCCACAAAGCAAGTTGAAAGACCCATGTACACAATTTTGATATTCAGAAAGCTAACCTATATTTTCTGAATTTTACGTTCGATAAAGATAGTTAAAATACCTTTTGGGATGTAGAAGTTTCCTCCATAAAGTTTTATAACCACTACGTTCCGAATGAGGTATCATCACTGAGTGATAAAAATTAGACTTCATCTTGTTTTCCTTCCCTAACCCTATACGGTTGGGGCAAACTCTCTCCTCTAGGCTTCATCAGTGATTCCGTGGATTCGCCTACCCTTTGCCTGGCGGTCCGGTAGCTGATGGTGAGGAGGGGAATCCTAGTGCCTTTGATCTAGTTAGTAGTTTAGGTTAGGTCTTTTAGTCCTTGCATGTGCGGTGTGATGTCTACTATGCAACTTTATCCTTGTAGACGTTGTTGGGCCTCCAAGTGCAGAGTTTTACAGGACAACATCAAATTTCCCTCAAGTGGATGACCTAAGGTTTATCAATCCGTGGGAGGCGTAGGATGAAGATGGTCTCTCTCTAACAACCCTGCAACCAAATAACAAAGAGTCTCCTATGTCCCCAACACACCCAATACAATGGTAAATTGTATAGGTGCACTAGTTCGGCGAAGAGATGGTGATACAAGTGCAATATGGATGGTAGATATAGGTTTTTGTAATCTGAAAATATAAAAACAACAAGGTAGCAAGTAGTAAAAGTGAGCAAAAACGGTATTGCAATGCTTCGAAACAAGGCCTAGGGTTCATAGTTTCACTAGTGCAAGTTCTCTCAACAATGATAACATAATTAGATCATATAAAAATCCCTCAACATGCAACAAAGAGTCACTCCAAAGTCGCCAATAGCGGAGAACAAACGAAGAGATTATTGTAGGGTACGAAACCACCTCAAAGTTATTCTTTCTGATCAATCTATTGTGCTATTCCTATAAGTGTCACAAACAGCCCTAGAGTTCGTACTAAAATAACACCTTAAGACACACATCAACCAAAACCCTAATGTCACCTAGATACTCCAGTTTCACCACAAGTATCCAAGGGTTTGATTATACGATATGCATCACACAATCTCATATTCATCTATTCAAACCAACACAAATAACTTCAAAGAGTGCCCCAAAGTTTCTACTAGAGAGTCAAGACGAAAACATGTGCCAACCCCTATGCATAAGTTCACAAGGTCACAGAATCGCAAGTTGATCACCAAAACATACATCAAGTAGATCGCATGAATATCTCATTGTCACCACAGATAAGCACATGCAAGACATACATCAAGTGTTCTCAAATCCTTAAAGACTCATAACTTCAAAGGGAAAACTCATTCCATTACAAGAACGTAGAGGCGGGGCATCATAAGATCCAACTATAATAGCAAAGCTCGTGGTACATCAAAATCATGCCAAATCAAGAACATGAGAGAGAGAGATCAAACACATAGCTACTGGTACATACCCTCAGCCCCAAGGGTGAACTACTCCCTCCTCGTCATGGAGAGTGTCGGGATGATGAAGGTGGCCACCGGTGATGATTCCCCCCTCCGGCAGGGTGCCGGAACAGGGTCCCGATTGGTTTTTGGTGGCCACAGAGGCTTGCGGTGGCGGAACTCCCGATCTAGGTTCTGTTCTAGGGTTTTTGGGATTTATAAGAGGCGTTGGCGTCGGGAACAAGTCAGGGGGGCCATGAGGCGATGACAAGGATGGGGGGCGCCCTCCGTCCTTGTGGATGCCTCGTGGCTCTTCTCCGATATCTTTTCGTTCTAGTATTTATTTTTATTTTCCAAAAATAATCTCCGTAAATTTTCAGGTCAATTGGACCCCGTTTGATATTCCTTTTCCGCGAAACTCAAAAACAAGGAAAAACAGAAACTGGCACTGGGCTCTAGGTTAATAGGTTAGTCCCAAAAATCATACAAAATAACATATAAATCCATATAAAACATCCTAGATAGATAATATAATAGCATGGAGCAATCAAAAATCATAGATATGTTGGAGACGTATCAAGCATCCCCAAGCTTAATTCCTGCTCGTCCTCGAGTAGGTAAATGATAAAAACAAAAAATTTGATGTGGAATGCTACCTAACATATTTATCCATGTAATTTTCTTTATTGTGACATGAATGTTTAGATCCATGAGATTCAAAATAAAAGTTTAATATTAACATAAAAACAATAATACTTCAAGCATACTAACAAAATAATTATTGAAGGAAATATGCCCTAGAGGCAATAATAAAGTTATTATTTATTTCCTTATATCATGATAAATGTTTATTATTCATGCTAGAATTGTATTAACCAGAAACATAATACATGTGTGAATACATAGACAAACAGATTGTCACTAGTATGCCTCTACTTGACTAGCTCATTGATCAAAGATGGTTATGTTTCCTAACCATAGACATGAGTTGTCATTTGATTAACGGGGTCACATCATTAGGAGAATGATGTGATTGACATGATCCATTCCGTTAGCTTAGCACCCGATCGTTTAGTATGTTGCTATTGCTTTCTTCATGACTTATACATGTTCCTATGACTATGAGATTATGCAACTCCCGTTTACCGGAGGAACACTTTGTGTGCTACCAAAGTCACAACGTAACTGGCTGATTATAAAGGTGCTCTACAGGTGTCTCCAAAGGTACTTGTTGGGTTGGCGTATTTCGAGATTAGGATTTGTCACTCCGATTGTCGGAGAGGTATCTCTGGGGCCTCTCGGCAATGCACATCACTTAAGCCTTGCAAGCATTGCAAGTAATGAATTAGTTGCGGGATGATGTATTACAGAACGAGTAAAGAGACTTGCCGGTAACGAGATTCAACTAGGTATTGAGATACCGACGATCGAATCTCGGGCAAGTAACATACCTATGACAAAGGGACCAACGTATGTTGTTATGCACTTTGACCAATAAAGATCTTCTTAGAATATGTAGGAGCCAATATGAGCATCCAGGTTCCGCTATTGGCTATTGACCGGAGATGTGTCTCGGTCATGTCTACATAGTTCTCGAACCCGTAGGGTCCGCACGTTTAACGTTACGATGACAGTTATATTATGAGTTTATATGTTTTGATGTACTGAAGGTTGTTTGTAGTCCCGGATGTGATCATGGACATGACGAGGTGTCTCGAAATGGTCGAGACATGAAGATTGATATATTGGAAGCCTATGTTTGGATATCGAAAGTGTTCCGGGTGAAATCGGGATTTTACCAGAGTACCCGGAGGTTACCGGAACCCCCCGGGAGGTAAATGGGCCTTAGTGGGCCTTTACGGAGAAGAGGAGAGGCGGCTAGGGCTGGGCCGCGCGCCCCTCCCCCTAGTCTGAATAGAACAAGGAGAGAGGGGCGGCGCCCCCCCCCCTTTCCTTCTCTCCCTCCTCTTTCCCCCTCCCGAATCCTATTCCAACTAGGAAAAGGGGGGGAAGTCCTACTCCCGGTGGGAGTAGGAATCCTCCTGGCATGCCCTCTCCCTGGCCGGCCGCACCCCCCCTTTCTCCTTTATATACGGGGGCAGGGGGCACCCCATAGACACAACAATTGATCAAGTTGATCTTTTAGCCGTGTGCGGTGCCCCCCTCCACCATAGTCCACCTCGATAACACTGTAGCGGTGCTTAGGCGAAGCCCTGCGTCGGTAGAACATCAACATCGTCACCACGTCATCATGCTGACGAAACTCTCCTTCAACACTCGGCTGGATCGGAGTTCGAGGGACGTCATTGGCTTGAACGTGTGCTGAACTCGGAGGTGTCGTGCGTTCGGTACTTGATCGGTCGGGTCGTGAAGACGTACGACTACATCAACCACGTTGTGCTAACACTTCCGCTTTCGGTCTACGAGGGTACGTGGACAACACTCTCCCCTCTTGTTGCTGTGCATCACCATGATCTTGCGTGTGCGTAGGATTTTTTTTGAAATTACTACGTTCCCCAACAGTGGCATAATACTCAGGTTAAACTTGACGAGCCTAGCATATGCAGATATGGCCTCAGAACACTGAGACCGAAAGGTCGAGCGTGAATCATATAGTAGATATGTTCAACATAGTGATGTTCACCATTGAAAACTACTCCATTTCACGTGATGATCGGTTATGGTTTAGTTGATTTGGATCACGTGATCACTTAGGAGATTAGAGGGATGTCTTTATAAGTGGGGGGTTCTTAAGTAATATGATTAATTGAACTTAAATTTATCATGAACTTAGTACCTGATAGTATCTTGCTTGTCTATGTTTGATTGTAGATAGATGGCCCGTGCTATTGTTCCGTTGAATTATAATGAGTTCCTTGAGAAAGCAAAGTTGAAAGATGATGGTAGCAATTACACGGACTAGGTCCGTAACTTGAGAATTATCCTCATTGCCGCTCAAAAGAATTACGTCCTGGAAGCACCGCTAGGTGTACCACCTCCACCAGCAACTGCAGACATTGTGAATGCCTGGCAGTCACGTGTTGATGACTACTCGATAGTTCAGTGTGCCATGCTTTACGGCTTAGAACCGGGACTTCAACAACATTTTGAACGTCATGGAGCATATGAGATGTTCTAGGAGTTGAAGTTAATATTTCAAAAGAATGCCCGGATTGAGAGATGTGAAGTCTCTAATAAGTTCTATAGCTGCAAGATGGAGGAGAATAGTTCTGTCAGTGAGCATATACTCAAGATATGTGGGTACTACAATCACTTGATTCAACTAGGAGTTAATCTTCCGGATGATAGCGTCATTGGCAGAATTCTCCAATCACTTCCACCAAGCTACAAGAGCTTCGTGATGAACTATAATATGCAAGGGATAGATAAGACAATTCCTGAGCTCTTCGCAATGCTAAAGGTTGCGGAGGTAGAAATCAAGAAGGAGCATCAAGTGTTGATGGTCAGTAAGACCACAGTTTCAAGAAGGGCAAAGGGAGGAAGAAGGGGAACTTCAAGAAGAACAGCAAGCAAGTTGCTGCTCAGGAGAAGAAACCCAAGTCTGGACCTAAGCCTGAGACTGAGTGCTTCTACTGCGAGCAGACTGGTTACTGGAAGCGGAACTGCCCCAAGTATTTGGCGGATAAGAAGGATGGCAAGGTGAACAAAGGTATATGTGATATACATGTTATTGATGTGTACCTTACAAGAGCTCGCAGTAGCACCTGGGTATTTGATATTGGTTCTGGTGCTAATATTTGCAACTCGAAACAGGGACTACGGATTAAGCGAACACTAGCAAAGGATGAGGTGACGATGCCCGTGGAAAATGGTTCCAAAGTCGATGTGATGGCGGTCGGCACGCTACCTCTACATCTACCTTCGGGATTGGTATTAGACCTAAATAATTGTTATTTGGTGCCAGCGTTGAGCATGAACATTATATCTGGATCTTGTTTGATGCGAGATGGTTATTCATTTAAATCAGAGAATAATGGTTGTTCCATTTATATGAGTAATATCTTTTATGGCCATGCACCCATAAAGAGTGGTCTATTTTTGATGAATCTCGATAGTAGTGATACACATATTCATAATGTTGAAGCCAAAGGATGCAGATTTGATAATGATAGTGCAACTTATTTGTGGCACTACCGTTTAGGTCATATTGGTGTAAAGCGCATGAAGAAACTCCATACTGATGGACTTTTAGAACCACTTGATTATGAATCACTTGGTACTTGCGAACCGTGCCTCATGGGCAAGATGACTAAAACGCCGTTCTCCGGAACTATGGAGAGAGCAACAGATTTGTTGGAAATCATACATACAGATGTATGTGGTTCGATGAATGTTGAGGCTCGTGGCGGATATCGTTATTTTCTCACCTTCACAGATGATTTGAGCAGATATGGGTATATCTACTTGATGAAGAATAAGTCTGAAACATTTGAAAAATTCAAAGAATTTCAGAGTGAAGTTGAAAATCATCGTAACAAGAAAATAAAGTTTCTACGATCTGATCGTGCAGGAGAATATTTGAGTTACGAGTTTGGTCTACATTTGAAACAATGCGGAATAGTTTCACAACTCACGCTACCCGGAACACCACAACGTAATGGTGTGTCCGAACGTCGTAATCGTACTTTACTAGATATGGTGCAATCTATGATGTCTCTTACAGATTTACCGCTATCATTTTAGGGATATGCTTTAGAGACAACCGCATTCACGTTAAATAGGGCACCATCGAAATTCGTTGAGACGACGCCTTATGAACTGTGGTTTGGCAAGAAACCAAAGTTGTCGTTTCTGAAAGTTTGGGGCTGCGATGCTTATGTGAAAAAGCTTCAACCTGATAAGCTCGAACCCAAATCAGAGAAATGTGTCTTCATAGGATACCCGAAGGAAACTGTTGGCTACACCTTCTATCACAGATCCGAAGGCATGACATTCGTTGCTAAGAATGGATCCTTTCTAGATAAGGAGTTTCTCTCGAAAGAAGTGAGTGGGACAAAAGTGGAACTTGATGAGGTAACTATACCTGCTCCTCTATTGGAAAGTAGTTCATCACAGAAACCAGTTTCAGCAACGCCTACACCAATTAGTGAGGAAGTTAATGATGATGCTCATGGAACTTCAGATCAAGTTACTACTGAACATCATAGGTCAACCAGAGTAAGATCTGCACCAGAGTGGTAAGGTAATCCTGTTCCGGAAGTCATACTACTAGATCATGATGACCTACGAACTATGAAGAAGCGATGGTGAGCCCAGATTCCGCAAAATGGCTTGAGGCCACGAAATCTGAGATGGGATCCATGTATGAGGACAAAGTGTGGACTTTGGTTGACTTGCCCGTTGATCGGTAAGCAATTGAGAATAAATGGATCTTCAAGAAGAAGACTGACGCTGACGGTAATGTTACTGTCTACAAGGCTCGACTTGTTGCAAAAGGTTTTTGGCAAGTTCAAGGATTGACTACGATGAGACTTTCTCACCCGTAGCGATGCTTAAGTCTATCCGAATCATGTTAGCAATTGCCGCATTTTATGATTATGAAATTTGGCAAATGGATGTCAAAACTGCATTCCTGAATGGATTTCTGGAAGAAGAGTTATATATGATGCAACCAAAAGGTTTTGTCGATCCAAAGGGAGCTAACAAAGTGTGCAAGCTCCAGCGATCCATTTATGGACTGGTGCAAGCCTCTCGGAGTTGGAATAAATGCTTTGATAGTGTGATCAAAGCATTTGGTTTTATACAGACTTTTGGAGAAGCCTGTATTTACAAGAAAGTGAGTGGGAGCTCTGTAGCATTTCTAATATTATATGTGGATGACATATTGTTGATTGGAAATGATATAGAATTTCTGGATAGCATAAAGGGATACTTGAATAAGAGTTTTTCAATGAAAGACCTCGGTGAAGCTGCTTATATATGGGGCATCAAGATCTATAGAGATAGATCAAGACGCTTAATTGGACTTTCACAAAGCACATACCTTGACAAAGTTTTGAAGAAGTTCAAAATGGATCAAGCAAAGAAAGGGTTCTTGCCTGTGTTACAAGGTGTGAAGTTGAGTAAGACTCAATGCCCGACCACTGCAGAAGATAGAGAGAAAATGAAAATGTTCCCTATGCTTCAGCCATAGGCAATATCACATATGCAATGTTGTGTACCAGACCTGATGTGTGCCGTGCTATAAGTCTAGCAGGGAGGTACCAAAGTAATCCAGGAGTGGATCACTGGACAACAGGCAAGAACATACTGAAATACCTGAAAAGGACTAAGGATATGTTTCTCGTATATGGAGGTGACGAAGAGCTCATCGTAAATGGTTACGTTGATGCAAGCTTTGACACTGATCCGGATGATTCTAAATCTCAAACCGGATATGTGTTTACATTGAACGGTGGAGTTGTCAGTTGGTGCAGTTCTAAACAAAGCGTTGTGGAGGGATCTACATGTGAAGCGGAGTACATAGCTGCTTCGGAAGCAGCAAATGAAGGAGTCTGGATGAAGAGTTCATATCCGATCTAGGAGTCATACCTAGTGCATCGGGTCCAATGAAAACCTTTTGTGACAATACTCGTGCAATAGCCTTGGCGAAGGAATCCAGATTTCACAAGAGAACCAAGCACATCAAGAGACGCTTCAATTCCATCCGGGATTCAGTCCAGGTGGGAGATATAAAAATTTGCAAGATACATACGGATCTGAATGTTGCAGACCCGTTGACTAAGCCTCTTCCATGAGCAAAACATGATCAGCACCAAGGCTCCATGGGTGTTAGAATCATTATTGTGTAATCTAGATTATTGACTCTAGTGCAAGCGGGAGACTGAAGGAAAGATGCCCTAGAGGCAATAATAAAGTTATTATTTATTTCCTTATATCATGATAAATGTTTATTACTCATGCTAGAATTGTATTAACCGGAAACATAATACATGTGTGAATACATAGACAAACAGATTGTCACTGGTATGCCTCTACTTGACTAGCTCATTGATCAAAGATGGTTATGTTTCCTAACCATAGACATGAGTTGTCATTTGATTAACGGGGTCACATCATTAGGAGAATGATGTGATTTACATGACCCATTCCGTTGGCTTAGCACCCGATCGTTTAGTATGTTGCTATTGCTTTCTTCATGACTTATACATGTTCCTATTACTATGTGATTATGCAACTCCCGTTTACCGGAGGAACACTTTGTGTGCTACCAAACGTCACAAGTAACTGGGTGATTATAAAGGTGCTCTACAGGTGTCTCCAAAGGTACTTGTTGGGTTGGCGTATTTCGAGATTAGGATTTGTCACTCCGATTGTCGGAGAGGTATCTCTGGGCCCTCTCGATAATGCACATCACTTAAGCCTTGCAAGCATTGCAACTAATGAGTTAGTTGTGGGATGATGTATTACAGAACGAGTAAAGAGACTTGCCGGTAACGAGATTGAACTAGGTATTGAGATACCGACGATCGAATCTCGGGCAGGTAACATACCGATGACAAAGGGAACAACGTATGTTGTTATGCGGTTTGACCGATAAAGATCTTCGTAGAATATGTAGGAGCCAATATGAGCATCCAGGTTCCGCTATTGGCTATTGACCAGAGACGTGTCTCGGTCATGTCTACATAGTTCTCGAACCCGTAGGGTCCGCATGCTTAACGTTACGATGACAGTTATATTATGAGTTTGTATGTTTTGATGTACCGAAGGTTGTTCGGAGTCCCGGATGTGATCACGGACATGACGAGGAGTCTCGAAATGGTCGATACATGAAGATTGATATATTGGAAGCCTATGTTTGGATATCGGAAGTGTTCCGGGTGAAATCGGTATTTTACCGGAGTACCGGGAGGTTACCGGAACCCCGGGAGGTAAATGGGCCTTAGTGGGCCTTTACGGAGAAGAGGAGAGGCGGCCGGGGCTGGGCCGCGCACCCCTCCCCCCCTAGTCCGAGTAGGACAAGGAGAGGGGGCGGCGCCCCCCTTTCCTTCTCTCCCTCCTCTTTCCCCCTCCCGAATCCTATTCCAACTAGGAAAAGGGGGGGAAGTCCTACTCCTGGTGGGAGTAGGACTCCTCCTGGCGCGCAGTCTCCCGGGCCGGCCGCACCCCCCCTCGCTCATTTATATACGGGGGCAGGGGGCACCCCATAGACACAACAATTGATCAAGTTGATCTTTTAGCCGTGTGTGGTGCCCCCCTCCACCATAGTCCACCTCGATAACATTGTAGCGGTGCTTAGGCGAAGCCCTGTGTCGGTAGAACATCAACATCGTCACCACGCCGCCGTGCTGATGAAACTCTCCCTCAACACTCGGCTGGATCGGAGTCGAGGGACATCATCGGGCTGAACGTGTGCTGATCTTGGAGGTGTCGTGCGTTCGGTACTTGATCGGTAGGATCGTGAAGACGTACGATTACATCAACCGCGTTGTGCTAACGCTTCCGCTTTCGGTCTACGAGGGTACGTGGACAACACTCTCCCCTCTCGTTGCTGTGCGTCACCATGATCTTGCGTGTGCGTAGGAAATTTTTTGAAATTACTACGTTCCCCAACAATTATGTCTTATCAAAATAACATGGCCAAAGAAAGCTTATCTGTACAAAAACATATAGTCTAGCTATGCCCCATCTTCATCACACAAAATATTCAAATCATGCACAACCCCGATGACAAGCTAATCAATTGTTTCATACTTTTGATGTTCTCAAAAAATTTCAACTTTCACACAATACATGAGCGTGAGCCATGGACATAGCACTATAGGTGGAATAGAAGGTGGTTTTGGAGAAGGCAAAAAGGAAGGATATAGTCTCACATCAACTAGGCGTATCAACGGGCTATGGAGATGCCCATCAATAGTTATCAATGTGAGTGAGTAGGGATTTCCATGCAACGGATGCACTAGAACTATAAGTTTATGAAAGCTAGAAAAGAAACTAAGTGGGTGTGCATCCAACTAGCTTGCTCATGAAGACCTAGGGCAATTTGTGGAAGCCCGTCGTTGGAAAATACAAGCCAAGTTCTATAATGAAAAGTTCCCACTAGTATATGAAAGTGACAATATAGGAGACTCTCTATCATGAAGATCATGGTGCTACTTTGAAGCACATGTGTGGCAAAAGGATAGTAACATTGTCCCTTCTCTCTTTTCTCTCATTTTTTGGGCCATCTTTTTTTATTTGACCTTTTCTCCTTTTTTGTTTTTTGGGCCTTCTCTTTTTTAGGCCTTCTCTTTTTTTTCCTCACATGGGACAATGTTCTAATAATGAAGATCATCACACTTCTATTTACTTACAACTCAAGAATTACAACTCGATACTTAGAACAAAATATGACTCTATATGAATGCCTCCGGTGGTGTACCAGGATGTGTAATGAATCAACACTATAAAAAAATACACTTACGTGATGATACGTGTTTGTCACAGTAGGTCGCGTTTTCTGTCATGCATGTACATCCATGACAAATTTATGACAGAATCGAGATAGTCATACATGTGCTGTCGTAGAAGTGTTCCATGACATTGCCAAAATTATCATCACAGAAGTGTCCACTTCCATGACGATAAATCGCGCGTCACAGAAGTGCTTTCGTCAAGGGTGACTGACACGTGGCATCCACCGTAATGGAACACCATTAAGCTATCGGGTCGGATTTTGGATCCGATAACCCGTTAACAGCCACGACCAATGCCAATTTTCCATGTGTAAAACTCTCATTGGCTGACGGATCCACGCGTCAGCTCCGCGTTGGCACAGGTGTCACTCATCCAGCGGTCGAGATGGGCCTATGATATGTTGACACGTGGACCGGCCCAAAAGTGGCCCACAAAGTTTAAATGGGCCGGCCCAACTGAAGGCCCATAAGATTTAGCGGACCATAATGGGCAGGACCAGCTAAAGGCCCACACGATTTTGTAGACCATAATGGGCCAGGCCAGCTAAAGGCCCACAAGATTTTGCGGACCACAATGGGCCGGCCCAGCTAAAGGCCCACAAGATTCTACAGACCATAATGGGCCAGGCCAGCTAAAGGCCCACAAGATTTTGCGGACCACAATGGGCCGGCCCAGCTAAAGGCCCACAAGATTCTGCAGACCATAATGGGTCGGCCCAGCTAAAGGCCCAACATTCTCTGTCAAATCGGCTCGTCAACGGCCTGTCCTAAACTTGTCATCAACGTGGCCCATGGTCACTTCTGGCCCGTTAACAGTCCGCTAAGTAATTGGGCCGAATTATGGCCCGGTGTATTTCCGGTCTGTTAAAGGTCCGGCTTCATTTGGGCCCATTTACAGGCCATCAAAACTTTCGGCCCATAAACGACTGTGAAGGATTTGGGTCATATTCGGCCATGTCTGACATTTGGCCTGTTAGAGGCCCACTATAACTTTGGGCCACTTTCGGCATGTTGTCATTTTCGGCCTGTTAACGCCGGACGTAAACCATGGGCCATATGTGGCCCAACGTCATATCGGGCCCATTAACGGCCCATATAAAAATGACGATAATCTAGCCCGACCGAAGTTCCGGCCTGTTAAAGGCCCGTGTATTAGGTTGGCGCATTTACGGCCCGTCCGAATTTCGGCCTGTCAAAGATCCGCATCATAAATGGGCCACCATTTCGGCCTGCTATGTCCAGTGGGTTATTTGGCACAATCAGGGCCCAATCTCACTTTCGGTCTATTAAAGGCCCATGTTTTTTATGGGCTCGAGATATTTACACCTATAAATGGCCTATTTTTACTGAGGGCCCAAATTATGTTTAGGCCTATTAAAGGCCCACTATGGGCACAGGCATACAACAACAACAACAACAACAACAACAAAGCCTTTAGTCCCAAACAAGTTGGGGTAGGCTAGAGGTGAAACCCATAAGATCTCGCAACCAACTCATGGCTCTGGCACATGGATAGCAAGCTTCCACGCACCCCTGTCCATAGCTAGCTCTTTGGTGATACTCCAATCCTTCAGGTCTCTCTTAACGGACTCCTCCCATGTCAAATTCGGTCTACCCCGCCCTCTCTTGACATTCTCCGCACGCTTTAGCCGTCCACTATGCACCGGAGCTTCTGGAGGCCTGCGCTGAATATGCCCAAGCCATCTCAGACGATGTTGGACAAGCTTCTCTTCAATTGGTGCTACCCCAACTCTATCTCCTATATCATCATTCCGGACTCGATCCTTCCTCGTGTGGCCACACATCCATCTCAACACATGCATCTCCGCCACACCTAACTATTGAACATGTCGCCTTTTAGTCGGCCAACACTCAGCGCCATACAACATTGCGGGTCGAACCGTCGTCCTGTAGAACTTGCCTTTTAGCTTTTGTGGCACTCTCTTGTCACAGAGAATGCCAGAAGCTTGGCGCCACTTCATCCATCCGGCTTTGATTCGATGGTTCACATCTTCATCAATACCCCCATCCTCCTGCAGCATTGACCCCAAATACCGAAAGGTGTCCTTCTGAGGTACCACCTGGCCATCAAGGCTAACCTCCTCCTCACACCTAGTAGTACTGAAATCGCACATCATGTACTCGGTTTTAGTTCTACTAAGCCTAAACCCTTTCCATTCCAAGGTTTGTCTCCATAACTCTAACTTCCTATTTACCCCCGTCCGACTATCGTCAACTAGCACCACATCATCCACAAAGAGCATACACCATGGGATATCTCCTTGTATATCCCTTGTGACCTCATCCATCACCAATGCAAAAAGATAAGGGCTCAAAGCTGACCCCTGATGCAGTCCTATCTTAATCGGGAAGTCATCAGTGTCGACATCACTTGTTCGAACACTTGTCACAACATTATCGTACATGTCCTTGATGAGGGTAATGTACTTTGCTGGGACTTTGTGTTTCTCCAAGGCCCACCACATGACATTCCGCGGTATCTTATCATAGGCCTTCTCCAAGTCAATGAACACCATATGCAAGTACTTCTTTTGCTCCCTATATCTCTCCATAAGTTGTCGTACCAAGAAAATGGCTTACATGGTCGACCTCCCAGGCATGAAACCAAACTGATTCTTGGTCACGCTTGTCATTCTTCTTAAGCGGTGCTCAATGACTCTCTCCCATAGCTTCATTGTATGGCTCGTCAGCTTAATTCCATGGTAATTAGTACAACTCTAAACATCCCCCTTGTTCTTGAAGATTGGTACTAATATACTCCGTCTCCATTCTTCTGGCATCTTGTTTGCCCGAAAAATGAGGTTGAAAAGCTTGGTTAGCCATACTATCGCTATGTCCCCGAGACCTTTCCACACCTCAATGGGGATACAATCAGGGCCCATCGCCTTGCCTCCTTTCATCCTTTTTAAAGCCTCCTTGACCTCAGACTCCTGGATTCTCCGCACAAAACGCATGCTGGTCTCATCAAAGGAGTCGTCCAGTTCAATGGTAGAACTCTCATTCTCCCCATTGAACAGCTTGTTGAAGTACTCCCGCCATCTATGCTTAATCTCCTCGTCCTTCACCAAGAGTTGGCCTGCTCCGTCCTTGATGCATTTGACTTGGCCAATATCCCTCGTCTTCCTCTCTCGGATCTTGGCCATCTTATAGATGTCCCTTTCACCTTCCTTCGTGCCTAACCGTTGGTAGAGGTCCTCATATGCCCGACCCCTTGCTTCACCAACAGCTCGCTTTGCGGCCTTCTTCACCATCTTGTACTTCTCTATGTTGTCTGCACTCCTATCCAGGTATAGGCGTTTGAAGAAATCTTTCTTCTCTTTAATCGCCTTCACTACGGGCACAGGCCTACCAGAAAAATATGAAAGCTTATGCTGATTTAGGCCCAGATATTTTTAGTGGACTACATGCCAATTTCGGCCCGTAATCGTTTTTAGCCCAATTGGAATGGGCCCGACGAATGTTGGCATGTTGGGCTCCTACGAAGCTTTCGCCCGAATACATTACTAAGATAAACCTACACTATACAAAAATAGTGTCGTAATTACTGTAGCCTGAGGCAGCATCATAAATGTTGTATCATAACAAAATAAATTCCAACCATACAACAAAAGGCATGTTGCATAAAGTTTATAGTCCTTCCAGATAAAAGCACCATCAGATGTATAGAAGCACAGATCATTTGACCCGAGTGCTAATGTTTCAGGCTGTAGAATCTGATGGAGCAGCATGATCTCCACCTTTTTTCCGCCATTGCTCTTGAACAACGAAGCAAATGTCTGATAGTCTGGTTTCAAAACCATTCATATCTTGACGACATTTCTCAACCACTATTCTTGTTTCCAAAACAACATCCATTAGGGATTGGACTTGTGTCTGGAGCACAGCTATATCACTCTGTCTAGAAGGAAGATTTTGTTCAGTAGGCGATTTGGATGAGGTTACCTTGACAACCAACCCAGAATTACGCAGGAAGGTGCTTTTTGCACTGTTAGTGGAGAGATACTGACGCACTGCAGCAAGAGGTCACATTGTGCCTATAGTAGCCTTGTCACCTTCAGGTGGTTGTGGCTGTTCAATCATTTGTTCCATAGCTTCCTGAAAGTTTGAACTTGTAGATTAGTGTACCAGATAAGTTACTAATGAGACAAAAACAAACAAAGTAGGTTAAACGTTTATACATAACTTATTTTGGTGAACTACTATAATACATTAGCATGTATTGTAATGCCAACTACATAATAAAATCACTTTCGGAACATATGTCCATGTAGCATGCCTACTGTATTGTCTATTTCCTCACATTCGTTGACATCTAAGGATAAAGAGACATGGTTTAAAGTAGGATGAACATAGTATGACATCATTCATATCATGGGCAAACAGATATAAAACAAACTGGCTATTTTATCATTGTGTGCGCACACGAACATAACAACTAGATTACAGATCAAGACCAAAAGAATATCTTTCATCTCTTTTAAACCATGTAAGGTGAAATGATACGTTAAGACAACTGTGAATAAAAGTGAACAGAGTAACTGACATTGGCTGCAAACAAAGTAGTTAAATGAACACATCACAGTACCAATCAGTTCAAGGAAGGATGAGTAAGGACTTACAACAGCGGCTTGAACTGGTGTGCTCATGCCCTTCATCTTGCTGGTGTGGCAATCCTTGAAGATTTGCACTGCATTCGGTTCAGGTTCTTTTTGGTCCGCACGGGCTTTCCTCTGTATTTGGAACAAGTCAATATAGATACGATAATATGGCACAAAAAAAGAATGAAGTAGCAGCTATTTACAAGAGCCTCGCAGTGTGCAATATAGCTACGAGATCCTGTTGTCTGTTCGAATTTCACTTTACAACGGTTGGCTTTGTTCTTCAAACAGTTAGCCTAGAAGAAGATACACTTGTAAGGCACATACATAAATACAAGTTCAATATGTGGTTTGATCAAATACATATAGCCTACCTGATACTTTGGATCAGACCAGTGTTTAACGAGGGTTGTCCAGTCTTCATCTGTAATATATTCCACTGGAGATGTTTGGGCGATTTCATTGTTACCCTTGCCTTCAAAGTGAGATTTTCTAAGGTGGTACTGATACTGTCGCAGAGCAGACTGAAAAACATGAGTGAATGCTTGTTTAGTTGCATCATCTTTCGGATCCAACTTGAACCTCATCTGTTGAAAAAAGAATGTGAGTCTTATTAGGAGGAAGCTAGAAAGTATGGGACAGAGCAAGACAATATTACTAATTGCGATGAATAACATTACTTATGGATAAATGGTCAAGGAAGGTGTTAAATTGGGTATTGTCTTTCTCATTCATGTACTGGATCCACGTTGGGAGGATACGTGCATGACACCTAACGGCAACTGCTGCCTCTGATACTAACTTGGCTGACTCTGTAGCATCACATGGCCATTTTAAACCTACCTCAAAATGGATCTCCATTCTTCCTCCTTTAGATTTTGTTGATCTGTCAAGCATTATCCCTGATGTTTGTTTCCGCTTGCGTTGTGGTGCTAGTTCAACAGCGAATATTGAAAGTGTTAGTGTACATCAAACTGTGAGAGTACATATAAAGGAGCATGCAACTGCAACTTGACTCGGTCAGGTACCGTATTGGTGTTGATGCTCATGAGGTTCATCTGATATTGCCAAGTCCTGTTGTGTCAGCAGTGCTTCAGAAGTAGTGTTAGGTGTGAAGGCAGCTTGGGAACTGGCCAGTTCCGGAGCAAACGAACGAGTAACTGGTTGAGATGCTGGTACAGTTGAAGCGGATGCTGCAGCTGGTGGAGCAGGTGATACTGTGTTTGTAGATTTAGCCGGTGGACTTGGACCTTCTACTGCACTATAAGTACTAGCAGAATCTCGACGGCAGAACCTTTTCCGTTTCACCCGACGAGTAACAGCACTCCCTACTATATTATTTTCCTTGCTCTTTTCTGACTTTGCCATGTCAAGCTGTACCCACAACACAAAAGAATAAAATCACTCTTCAGAACTCATCGATGCATGATACAGACAAGCAATACTTTGATGTAAGACAACCGTATGAGGATGGAATATGTAAGAAAAACAAGACGGCATGACATATTCACAGCTACAATGTGCAAACTAAGCAGAAGGATTTTCAAGAAAATAGAAGTAATGCAAGCTAGACACCATATGAAAGATGCAACCAATATTACTCTGCCAAGTTAAAAGTGTCTTGTCATTAGTGGCAATTCGAAAAATTAGAAGCAGTACAACGTAGAAATCAATGCAAGATGCAACCACTATCAAATTGCCATGTTAAAAGCATCCAATCATGAGTGGCTGATGCGGGATACACAACAGCAGTACTTTGATGTAAGAACATGGTATGATAGATAGATGCAGTGTATTCTAGACACAGAAAGCCATGTCATATGCACATGTATAACGTATAAACTCAGCAGGTGCAATTTAATCAAAATAGAACAAATACAGGCTAGACAACATATGCAACATGAAACCAATTATCACACTGTCAACTTAGAGCAAGCACCTGCGATGGTGGAGTACGGGAGATGAACTCATCATGTAGACTTGGGACTTCAACTTCATTAGCAGTAGCAGTGGCAAATCTAGAGAGTCTCTGTTTGCGTCGGTGCGGAGGACCACCAACATCCCCTAACTTACTCTTTTCCTTCCTATTTTCTGATATTGCCTTATGAAGTCAAAACCACAAGAAGATGAATAAAATTAGCTATACATAACTGGTTGATGCATGATACGGACGAACACTACTTTGATGTAAGGCAAGCGCAGGATAGGAGGATGGAATATATACAAAAAAAGACAGCGTTTCATATTCACACGAACTCTATGAGGATGGAATGTGTATGAAAAAATAGTAAGCGGAAGGCATTTCAACAAAACTAGAAGAAATGAAATCTAGGCACCATATGAACATGCAACCAATATCACTCTATCAGGTAAAAACTGTCTCGTCATAAGTGCCATTTCAAGAAATTAGAAGCAGTACAAGCTAGAAGACAGTGCAAGATGCAACCTACATCACAGTCCAAAGTTAAATGTGTCTTATGGGTAAGTGATCGTTGCAGGTATAAGTTGTAAGCTACACAGATGCAATTCAACATAATCAGAAGCAATACAAACTAGACATCATACGGAAAATGCAATCACGTATAACAGTTCCAAGTAAGAGCAAGCACATGTGATGGTGGAGTAGGGGAGATGTGCTCATCATGTACATGTATGTTCTAGAAACAGGAACACGTGTCATATTCACAGGCATTATGTGTAAAGTAAGCAGATGCAATTCAAGTTAGAAGCAATACAAGCTAGACATCATACGCAACATGCAACCACATATAATAGTGTCAAGTTAGAGCAAGCACCTGTGATGGTGGAGTAGGGGAGATGTGCTCATCATCTACACAACTACGTTCACTGTCCAGCCTTGTGTTGTCTTGTGAATCTTGTTGGGAGGATGGCGGAGTAGAATCTGTAGAGACCCCCTATTTGAGTTGCTCCGAAGGACCACCATCATCCACTGCCGGACTAATTTCCTTCAGTTGTAAAGATTTTGCATTGTGAAGTCAAACTGATAAGAAAAAGGAATAAAATTCACTCTTCAGAACTCATTCATGCATGATACTAACGAACACTACTCGGATGAAAGGCAAACACATGATGCGAGGATGGAATATGTATGAAAAACAGGATGGTGTGACATATTCACACCTATGATGTGGTAACTAAGCAGAAGGCATTTCCACAAATTAGAAGCACTGCAAGCTAGACACCATATGAAAGATGCAACCAATATCACTCTGCCAAGTTCAAACTGTATGGCATTCCAACAAATTAGAAGCAGTACATGCTAGAAATCATATGCAAGACACAACCAATATCACAGTGGCGACTTAAAGGTGCCTTATCATAAGTGACTGATGCAGGATATGCAAGAATAGTAGTCTGGTCTAGAAACAGGAACACATGTCATATTCACAGGCATTATGTGTAAAGTAAGTAGATGCAATTCAACAAAGTTAGAAGCAATACAAGCTAGACATCATATGCAACATGCAACCACATATAATAGTGCCAAGTTAGAGCAAGCACCTGTGATGGTGGAGTAGGGGAGATGTGCTCATCATCTACACAGCTACGTTGACTGTCTAGCCTTGCGTTGTCTTGCGAATCTTGTTGGGAGGATGACGGAGTAGAATCTGTAGAGAACCTCCGTTTTAGTTGCTCGGAAGGACCACCATCATCCAATGCCTTGCCAATTTCCTTCAGCTTTATTGATTTTGCATTGTGAGGTCATACCGACAAGAAAAAGGAATATCATTCGCTCTTCAGAACTCATTCATGCATGATACTGATGAACACTACTCTGATGAAAGGCAAAGTCATGATACGAGGATGGAATATGTACGAAAAAATGGACGGCTTGACATATTCACACCTATTATGTGGTAACTAAGCAGAAGGCACTTCAACAAATTAGAAACACTGCAAGACACCATATGGAAGGTGCAATCAATATCACTCTACCAAGTTAAAACTGTCTCGTCATAGGTGGCATTCATCAAACTAGAAACAATACATGCTAGAAATCATATTCAAGATGCAAACCAATATCACACTGCCAACTTAAAGGTGTCCCATCATATGTGACTGATGCAGGATACACAAGAAGAGTAGTTTCATGTAAGAACATGGTGTGATAGACAGATATAGTATGTACCAAAAATAGGAAAGCGTGTCATATTCACATGTATCATGTGTAAGCTAAGCAGATGTAGTTTACACTAATTACGAGCAATACGAGCTAGACACCACATGCAACATGCAACCAGATATCACACTGCCAAGTTAGAGCAATCATCTAGGATGGTGGAGTAGGGGAGCGAAGACTTGGACCTTGTAATGCACTATCGGTACAAGGAGAATCGGTACAGATGCTCCATTTACGTTGCTGCAGAGGACCACCATCATCGCCTTCCTTACTCTTTTCCTTCCTCTTTCTTGATTTTGCCTTGTCAAGTCAAACCCAAGAGAAAAAGGAATAAAATTTGCTCTTCAGAACTCATTGATGCATGATACTGACGAACACTACTTTCATGTAAGGCAGACGCATGATAGGAGGATGGAATATGTATGAAAAATAGGACAGCGTGACATATTGACATGTATGATGTATAAAGTGTAAACTAAGCACAAGGTGCTTGAACTTGTTAGAATCGATGCAAGCTAGAAACCATATGAAAGATGAAACCAATATCACTCTGCCAAATTAAAAGGGTGCCCTAACAAATGTATTTGACCAAATTAGAAGCAATACATGGAAACGGCCTAGAAATAATATGCAATATGCAATGAATAAAGGTGACTCATCGTAAGTGATTGATGCAGGATACATAAGAGAAGTAGTTTCATGTAATAACAAGGTTAACACATAGATGTAGTGTGTACCAAAAATAGGAAGGCATGTCATATTCATAGGTATAGTGTGTAAACTAAGAAGATGCAATTTACCCTAATTAGAAGCATTACAAGCTAGACACTGTATGCAACATGCAACCACATATCACACTGCGAAGTTAGAGCAAGCACCTGTGATGGTGGTGTAGGGGAAGTGCGGTCTTCAGGTACAGAGCTACATTCAATACCTTCATTTAGGCTTATTGTTTCTTGAGAATCATGTGGAGAGGATGAAATTGCATTCTTTATAAGAGTATTGCGTCTCATATTAACCCGCGCGCGTGACTGTCTCATCATAAGCGATAGACGCAGGATACACAAGAACAGTAATTTGATGTAAGAACATGGTGTGATAGGCTGATGTAGTATGTACCAAAAACAGGAAGGCGTGTCATATTCACATGTATAATGTGTAAGCTAAGGAGATGCAATTTAACAAATTAGGAGCATTGATGAGGGATACACAAGAAAAGTAGTTTGATGTAAGAACATGGTTAATAGAAAGACGTAGTATGTACCAAAAACAGGAAGGCATGTCATATTCACGGGTACAATGTGTTAACTAAGCAGATGTAATTTACCCTAATTAGAAGCATTACAAGGTAGACACCATATGCAACATGCAACCACATATCACACTGCCAAGTAAGAGCAAGCACCTGCGATGGTGGTGTGGGGGAATTGCGGTGATCAACTAGAGAGCTACGTTAACTATCTTCATTTAGCCTTGCTGTTTCTTGAGAATCATGTGGGGAGGATGACACTGCACTCTTTAAACGAGTAGGGCGTCTCACAGTAACCCACTCAGGTGACTGTCTCATCATAAGTGATTGACGAGGGATACAAAAGAGCATTAGCTTGATGTACGAACATTGTTAATAGACATATGTAGTATGTATCAAAAACAGGAAGGCATGTCATTATCAAAGGTATAATGTGTAAAGTAAGCAGATGCAATTTAACCAAATTGGAAGCAATACAAGCTAGACACCATATGCAACATGCAACCACATTTGACAGCGCGAAGTTAAAGCAAGCACCTGGGATGGTTGTGTGTGGCAATTGAGATCATCAACTGCAGAGCTACGTTTACTGTATCCAACTACTGACAGTGCACCCATTAGAGCGCTGGAATGCTTAGTGCTTATCTTCGAATTACACTGGAGCGACTTCTGTCTTTTCTTTTCTGCATTCATCAATACTGCGTCAGAGTCTGAAATACCCATGCATAAAAAACAATAGTGTGAGTATGGGTGAAGTGTGTGCACAATTAGTACAGTGTAAAGGTAGCAGATAGCAGGTCGGTGAGAAATAAATGACGGGAGACATATGATAGCTCTACAACATGCATGGCACACTAAATTACTACAGGATTCTATGAAAATAACAGTCGACTGAAAGCAAATAGGTCGGTCCATTTTTTCTGCATCGTCCGATGTACAAAGAATGGGCAGATCGCCTTCATCTACCTCCAGCCAGTCAGTGTTGATGATCTTCCTCGAAACGCCAGCGACCACCGGCCCAGTATTCCTCCCCTGTCTGCGCCCTCCCCTCGACCTCACCACACCGCCGTGCTTGGCACCCCCCGGCCATCCATTCAAGCCCCGCCGACCTCCAGATCGGGCGCAAGCAGCTCCTGCGCCCCAGACCCCTATGATAGACACCGATGCGCCGCTTCCCCGGGGAACAGGCGGACTAGGTGCTCCGCGCGCCTAAGCGGGTGCTGCTTCTTTTAATTGCGGTTCGACTGACCCTGAATTGAAATCCAGGTGGGCTACTGACCTCTAGCAAAGGTGAAATAGTAAAAGGGAGGAAACCTTGTGCATTTAGTATCACAAAGAAGATGCAGTAAGAAGCGCTCAACTAGTTTCTTTCGTGGGATGAATATGGTGTGAGCAGAGACGTAACATTTGCATGAATAAGGGAAGAGGAGTACCTCTTTCTGCTGGCAGTGCTGTGTCCTCCTTCTATTTTTCCGATGATCTTCTTGTTGTTCGCCGGAAACCAGAAGTTGTGGAGGACGGTGCAGCCTTGGACGAACCCATGGCCAAGTTGTTGAGTGTGGTGCGGTGGCCGTCTGTCAGCGGCGGGGAAGCAGATCCGAGGCGGCGAACGACAGCGTAGCGGGAACAGCTCCGATGCGGTGGACGGTTGCGACAGTGGAGCTGCAGCAGTGAGGCGCAGGACGGCGTGGTCGGAGTGGTTCTGGTACGGCGCACGTCGGCGTCGGCGTCGTGGAGGCAGCTCTGCCTCGGCTTTAGCTGTTAAGTCCTTGAGGGCGTTGCGGTTGCGGTTGCGTTGGACGACGATGTCGGGTACCGGCTCCGACGTGATGGAGGAGGGCGGCGGTGGATTGGCCGCTATGGGGTGGAGGACGGAGGAGGCTGGGGTTTCGCGGCTGGTGGAGAGGGTGTTTTCGCGCCCACGGAGTATGAATGGGGAAACAGAGGGAGACGGGGAACTAAGGGGGAATAATGTTTCGGTTTGAGACGCGCTTGTTTGAAATTTGGGGAAAGTTACAAACTTTGCCCCCATCTAAAATTTCGGACATATTGCGGGTTGGGGGTAGGACAGTCATGTCAGGTGTCCCAAATGTGGGCGGGATAGATTTCGGCCGAGCGCATGGGTAGGCGCCCATGGCGTATGAATGCTTCTCGGAGGCGGTTGAGACTGGCGTCTTGGTGAAGTTACAAACCTACCCTGGTTTAGACCTTTGGACATCGGGCCGATAGGCTACACGGGCCAGAGTCAGGACAGTAATTTCCTACCACCAAAACATTAGTCTCGCACGGTTTCGGGTGACCAGAGGCCTATTTGGCGCTTCGTTCAATATTTGGGAGCAGAAGCATTAACGTTTTCGGTTCTCTTGAATTGAACTTTCAGGATTTGTCAAACTTCACAAATCTTTACTCTTGAAAATCCTAAAGCTACGATTATTTTGGAATGGAGGGGTACATTTGAATATACATTGTACACGAGTATATATTAAAAAATATGCAACTTACCTCAGTTCATGCATGGTTCCAGATATAATCTCCTTGGTTGCAAAAATAAGTTAGATATGCGTATGAATATATATAGCATGTTCAAACTCACAACAAAGATTGATGCCCCCTTTTACATCTGATTTACAAATGCCATTATCTCGGGTTCAAATAGATGAATGCACTTCCTATGAATTCGAATCTTCGAAACCCCCTTTATGTTGAATTCGACATGTATTCTATTTCGTAGCTAGAAATTTGGAATGTATCCATGCAAGTGACAAATGTATAAAGTGCTTCACACTAACAACATGGAGTGCACTAATTAATGTTTATATATGTATTGCAAAAGCATCCATTGCCTGTATTTCAAACCGCTCTCACTCTATGGATCGATAATATGAAATAAACACATGCACATGCAAGAATTCAATAGAGTATGGGTGTCTGATAGACCGATTTTCATCCATACGCAATTTGCAAAATTCATGATCTCGTCCAAAAATAATAATGCCATTTATATTTTAATTTAATGCGTAGAACCGCCTTTTACACGTAGATGCACTATTGATGTAGGGTGGAACCCTAGATGGCCGATCTTTCACGAAAGGAGCGGATCCCTACGAGGAACATGAAGAACACGAGGGGGGAAATGAGGGGAAAGACAAGAGAAACACTCAACCAACAATAAATAGATCACACATGTGCTAGATCCTCGAAACACAAAGTAAGATACAAGATCCAAAGTCAACAATGGACGATACACGGTAACCGGTTCTTCTCCGTGAGGAGGTCTTGATGGGGCCACCCAAGAGGGGGTCTTGAATCCAAGGGGATCTTCTCCGTAGAGGGGCCGCGGTCTCTCTCGTGGAGTAGATCCGTAATGGATGAGCGTAGCTCTATCTCTCAAATGGTCTATCACAATGCTAACTTTCAAATGGTGGAGGTGGAGGAGTATATATAGTCTAGGCGAATGAAAGGGTAAGTGGCTTCGGCCCAACACACGGGCGGGCGCACAGGCGTCGGACGTCCGACAGGTACCGGACGTCCGGTGACTCGCGAGGGTCCGGTCGTCCGGTGCATGTTGGACGTCCGGCGTTTTGGCTCTGGACAGGTGGTGTCAGACGTCTGGTCGTCATCGGTCGTCCGGGCGCTGGAGAGTGTCGGACGTCCGGTGTCTGGCGGTCGTCCGGGCGCTGGGAGTCATCGGACGTCCGGTGGCTCCGGTCGTCCGTAGATTCGGCTCGGGTCCTTAGGGGCCGGACGTCCGGGCTGGGCCGGTCGTCCGGTGGCTATAGCTTCGCGCAGCTTCTTCTCTTGGTCCTTGTACTTGGCGTCCTCACTAGCTGTTCCGTTGGATGTGGTGACTTCGTGGCTTTCCTCCAAGTACCTGATCATGCATAGAACACACGTTGGAGGTAGTAGCCATATCTCACATGTAGAAAGTGATGGTTCGGAGAGGAGCGAGTTCACCTTGTGTCCAATGGCGTATGTTCGAGGTCTCGTCATATGTCCACTTAGGGTTTGGAGAGTAGTGGGAGTGTACATGAGGATGAACGTGGGATGCTCCGCATCATCTACCCTCCCTTGGGAAAGATCCGACCTCGGATCATGATCCTCATCACCATGGAAACGGTAGTCGTGGACGGACATGTAGTTGGACGGAGTGGAAGACGTTGCGCAATCCAAGTACTCCAAGGTGTCGCCGGAGTGGCATACATGCAAAAAGAGCAAACACAAACGACACTCGGAAATACAATGGTTAGAGCACACAAAGTGTCCATCATGTAAGAATGAGTCCGTGCAACAAGATTGATCATGACAAGGTGCATGAAGCTTACCCAAAAGATATGGAAATGTATGGATAACATTCATGGTAGCAAAAGCAAGAATATGATGAATGCAACCATGGTGCAAAATGATGTCATAGTGAGACGGTTTATCAAAAGCATGAATATGGCAATGGATGCTCAATATGATGTGATCATGCAATTGATGGTAGGCAATAAGATCATGATGTATGAATATGCCATCAAGGTATATCACAACAAATTTGCTAATGAAATGCACAAGCTCATATATCATGGATGACATGGGAATACAAGATGCAACAAGGCAATCATGATGTGAGTCAATCCATGCATAAAATGCAAATTTGTCATGTGTATGATATGTCCATCGAGCATGACATGTGTGAACACAATCAACAAATATGGAGGTGTTGGTATACCAATGCTCGATGTTGTGGCATGAGTGGAGGTTCGAAGGTGCATCCAATAAATCCGAGCGCTCCTCAACTTGAAGGTCCATGGGTTCCATCTCCAATGTCGGTCCTCCATCCAATAGATGTAACATGTAGACAAGAAGAAGGAAACAACAATGAAAGAGTGACCCATCCAATATGCATATTTGAGGATGGCTCAAAGGGAGGGAGTTCACCTTTAGGATATTCTCGCAAATGTTGGTGTTGCACATCGTGTATGCCTTCACATGACCAAATTGTGTCATGACGGTATCGCCTTGTGAATCCTTCAACATGAAAGAACATGACAAACACTCGGAAAAACAAATGAGGTTAGCGGAAAACCTATCATTCGTGCGGTAAAATACCCAACAAGTGGATGCATCATGCTCATCATAAGAAAGGACAAGGGAGCATTTCATAGTACGGAGGCATATGATGTGAGAACAACCAAATAGAATAGGCTCAATCAAACAAGCATGCATCACAAGTAATGTGTCCAAGTCTCCAAGATCAATAAGCATAATTGGAGGCAAGCGACAATGAACAAGATGTATCAAGTGAGAGGCACGAGCATATATGTCATCAACCCAAGAAAGCGAGTAAGAGTTGAACATGGGTGGTGCGACAAAGCAAGCAATCATGGTGATCAATTCAAGCAAGCTAGTAGTGCGAAGATGCAACATACTAGAAGAAATCATGGCAAGCATGTCATGGGTGCAAATAGTGTGCATGAATAGTTCACATGACATAGCACAAGCATGAAAGCAAGATATGGGCAAAATAGCATCAATAGCATGAGGCACATGATAAACATGGTAATAGCAACAAGGATCTCCACCAAGCATGCAAATACACATAAGAGTAACATAATTGTGAATCATGGGTAGATGCAAGCAAGGGTCACAATTGCATGGCAAAGGCATAGTAGCAAGCATAGCATGCAAAGTGAACACGGTAAAATGAGCAAGAAGCGAGAAGCGGTATATAGCCCATAGCCGTGTGAGAGCCAAGTGAAAGAGATGCGCGTAGTCGTTGCGCGAAGAGAGTGGTGGGAAGGATAGTTCACGGGATCCCAAGTCATCTTTGCTCTCAAGAGCTCGTTTCGTCAACTCTTGGGATTGAGAGGTTGACGAGTATACGTGAGTACCTACACAAAACAAGGACAAAAGGAAAATTGTGTGTGCGTGGTAGATGTACACATCATCCATCATGATGCGCACGTGCTTGTGTTGGTTAGCACAAAATATCCAATGCTCAAATAAATGAGATGCGTGATATAGAAACATGTCATCCATCATGAGAGGTTTGTTATTATGTATAGCATAATGGAGACTCAAATTGTGTAATGCATCATGGGAAATATATAAAGCATTGTTATTCATGGAATGCATATGGTGCGCACAAGGGATGTAATTATGCGACACACAATAATTTTCATGGCATGGCATATGAGATGAATTGCGCAAATCATGTAAAGGAAGCATGTCAATATCATCGCATGAAAAACAAAAGCCAATGACCATCATCTCATCATCTATGCCATAAGTGCAAATGGGATTTATTGTAATGGGGCATGCATAGTCACTATGTTGAGATTGGAATAATGCAATATGGGATATCTCACTCATAGCATATGACAAGGTTAATCGATTGTCAAACATGATGTGACCAATAGAATTTTCACATGATATCCTATGGAGCATAGCATCACAACTAGGCAAATCAACATGCTCATCATCATATTTATCATAAATAGGTGAGTCATGACATGAAGAAGTCGCACTAGCATGAAGCATGGGAATAGGTGTGTCAACATCATGCAAGCAATCATTCGCAAAATAGTCCACTAGTGGGACAAGAGAAGTACCATCACCTATGTTACCTTTGGAGCGTCGCTCATGTGTTGTAGGTGAGGTGTTGAAAATCGTCTCATTGTCATCTTCATCTTGATGGAACCATGTGGGGGTGCATCATCGTCCACCATGGCCATCGTTGTCTCCATTGGAGGCATGGACTCGTCGAGGATAGGCATGTCGTCATGTAGGAGACCTAGCACCAAAGAAGAAAACACACTAGGAGTAGAGGTTAAGTCGTTAGAAATCAAAGTGGCCTCACATGCCGTGTCGACTACCTCACTCACTAAGTGTTGTGGCTCACTCACTCCCTCTCGAATGCTCTCACTCATATGGTTGGTGGAGTCATACAAATGGCTCTCAACCTCACATAGGATGTGTGGCATGCTCTCAAGTGTGGGGCTAGTGGTGGTCACACTCATCCTCTCATAGGAAATGCTATCAGTGTCATGTGTGGTGGAGTCCCCCATGTGGTGGTGGCTCTCCTCACATGGCAATTGGGGCATCTCGTCACATGTCGTTGTCGGAGAGATGTTGGTGCAAATGTCTCCATGCTCAATCATGTCATGGTCATAGTCGTGGATGAAGGCCAAAGATGGCACATCATCACTCTCCTCGAAGACCAAAGATAAGGTCTCATGTGCGGTCTCGTAGCTTGACTCGGAGTATGAGTTGAATATGGGCGCCGTCTTCATGTTGTTGAAGAGGTCCGTGCTTGTCGCCGTGGTCGAAGGGGATGGCCCTTGCTCGACCTTCTTGTCGCCGTCTTGTTGTTGGAGGCCCAAATGATGTGGCACCTCGTAGCTCGTCTCCATGACCGAAGGGAAATTCCCATGCTCGGCCATCTTCCTTGAGGGGCTTCCGAAGATGGAAGTGTCTCCCTCGCGCGTAGTTGGTCGCCTTGTAGTTGAAGATGTCGATGTAGGCAAACTCACGGGAAGTAGGCGAAGATGCCGTACGTCCAAAGGCGAAGATGCCTTGATAGCACTTAGCGAAGATGCCGAAGTGGGTGGTGTAGCCGTAGCTCTATCTTGGTGGTGCTCGTCTCGCGGTCTTTTCTTGTGTTCATGAAGTTTGGACTTGGCGTGAAGTAGGGCTTGTTGGGACTTGTAGGAAGGCGCTTGTGGAGCATCATCATGATGATGGTGTCGTTGTCGTGCTTGAGCTCGTAGTAGATGTCGTTTGTCGTCGTCTTGCACATGTTGCTTGGAGGTGAATTGCCCTTCATGACGAGGTGGATCACGAACATGATGGTGGTCGCCATGGAGATGTGGACATGGACGTCTTGCGCTTGTGTCGCTTGGGCGCTCCGAAGAGGATCGATGTTCTTGTCGCCGCCTTTAAGATGACAAAGGGGAAGTAGACTTGATCAAGGCTCGAATCTCCTCCATCCTTGCATCTTGCTCCTCCTTTTGTGCAGAAAGCTTGTTGTCGATGTAGTCCCTTTTCCTCGCTTCGGAGTGGCGAATGTCAATGTAGAGGTTCTCGATGCGCTCTCGCAATCTTGATTGTGTGCCTTGCATTTGTCGTTGTAGATCGAAGATTGACGCATTGGTTATGTAGTTGTTCACGCCGTCGTTGTTGTGGAAGACCGGAGATGAAATGCCTTGCCGATCCATCACTCCAAGAGAAAAGTGTGAGTGGTAGAAAGAGAAGAACGAATACCAAATGTACCTTGACCGAAGTTGAAAGTGGATCAATGATCACTCCAATGTGGACAAGGAAATAGCACAATTGGTACCAATTCTTGTCGGTTTCTCACACCTACACAAGTAAGGCTTATGGTGGAGCTCGGTGAGGATAGTGGCACAAAAATTTCATGTAAAATGTTAGCAAGAGTCAATAATGTTGAAAGAGATTCACAAATTCGCAAGTGAAACAAGTAGACCAATAGCAATATGGGTGGCACACGGAACCGCACACACGGATAGATAAATGGGGTCGTGCAACCAAGGATGAGCTCAAAATATGGAATCCACGGAAAATGCTCTTATTGCACAACTCTAGAGAGATGCTAGCACGATTGCTCAATAGGCGGATACGACACTTGTGCACAACCTATAGGAGACAAAAATGCAACGACTTATATCCCAAGTATGCTATGTATATATGGTTCCCGGGGCTTGATCCAAGATGATCGGAAATGACAATCTTATGTGTAATGTGGGATGATGCTATGGCACTTGCTTACAAGCTCTTTGTTCACTCTTTTTCTTTGCTTAAAAGCTTATTCTCTTTTTTTGTATGGCCACTTTTGCACAATGCACAAACCAAGATAGCTATTGTGTATATGCGGGAACAAACTTGAGGCACACGAGATGATATGATGCCAATATGATATGGTATGTATGCAATGTATGGTGTAGATCACTAATGTGCACAAGTAACGTTGCCGGCAATACTCAAATGGCTAGTCTCGATAGGCAAGTAACGCAAAATGGGCTAGGGGTTATCAATGCAATGGCAAGGGAATATACAATGGAGGGATACCACGATACCAAGATGATATGGAGGTTACCGTCCGCGGTGATGATGAGTGGCGGTGATCTTGATGGAGATACCAAGATGATGGAGACTCGTCCCTAAGTAGCCGAAACACCTTAGGAAACGGAAAAACCGTGAACTCAAAATCTCAAACGTCAAATGGTGGTAGCGGAATGCGGTGGTGTTGCACTAGGCAATGCGGAAGTGGAGGTTATGGTGGAGGACTATACACGGTGTTAGAGTTGAAAGCACGGTCCTTAAGTAGCCGAAACACCTTAGGAGACACAACTCACAACACAAATAAAATTGGGTTAAGTTGGGGTGGCAGAAGTGTATAGTGGTCAAGCCTATGCGGAAGTGGTGGTGGTGGTTGAAGAAGAAGCAACCGTCCCTAAGTAGCCTAGACACCTTAGGAGACTCAAATCACTCCTCAAGCAACCACTAATGCGATGGGGGACAAAATTGGTTAGGTTGCGGAAGTCGGTGGTGGTGTAGCAGATGATGTGGTGGAAGCCTTAGGCAAAGATGCCAAAATTGTCAAAATTTGATGGAGTCAAAAGATGTTGGTTGTATTTTTGTGGGAAGGGGGATGTCAAGAGCTTCAAAACGAGTTAAAGAACGTCAAAATCGGAGTTCGGATGAATTAGTTATGGCCGAAACAAAAATCAGCCGAAGGTGATATCTACACGTAACGGACGTCCGCTAATGGACGGATGTCCATTGAGCTCGGAAATCCGCTAACTTCCATCCGTGTTAGGGGTTCCGGTCGTCCGGTGGATGACGGACGTCCGGTCGTTCCAGGGGCTCCGGACATCCGGTAAAGTGACGGTCGTCTGGTGGTCGGGGTCAACGCGAGATTTCAGATCCGGGACGCGATTTTGGGCGGAATTTGGGGATTTTGGGGTCAAAATTGATGAGATTCCGTGGATGGAAAGTGGGGAAAATTGGGAAAATTCTAGATCCACTCGAAACCAAGCAAATCCATGGATCAAAATCAACAAAACATCATCAAACCAACAAATCACAAAAAAATGGGGCTATTTTTGGTGGGGTTTTCGAATTTGGGGAAGAACACAACAAAATTAGGCTAGAAAACACAACGAGGAGGCTCCAAATTCGTGATAAACCTAAGCTCTGATGCCAAGATGATGTAGGGTGGAACCCTAGATGGCCGATCTTTCACGAAAGGAGCGGATCCCTACGAGGAACACGAAGAACATGAGGGGGAAAACGAGGGGAAAGACAAGAGAAACACTCAACCAACAAGAAATAGATCAAACATGTGCTAGATCCTCGAAACACAAAGAGAGATACAAGATCCAAAGTCAAAAACGGACGATACATGGTAACCGGTTCTTCTCCGTGAGAAGGTCTTGATGGTGCCACCCAAGAGGGGGTCTTGAATCCAAGGGGATCTTCTCCGTAGAGGGGCCGCGGTCTCTCGTGGAGTAGATCCGTAATGGATGAGCGTAGCTCTATCTCTCAAATGAGCTATCACAACACTAACTTTCAAATGGTGGAGGTGGAGGAGTATATATAGTCTAGGCGAATGAAAGGGTAAGTGGCTTCGGCCCAACACACGGGCGGGCGCACAGGCATCGGACGTCCGACAGGTACCGGACGTCCGGTGGCTCGCGAGGGTCCGGTCGTCCGGTGCATGTCGGACGTCCGGCGTTTTGGCTCTGGACAGGTGGTGTCGGACGTCCGGTCGGCGTCGGTCGTCCGGGCGCTGGAGAGTGTCGGACGTCCGGTGTCTGGCAGTCGTCCGGGCGCTGGGAGTCGTCGGACGTCCAGTGGCTCCGGTCGTCCGTAGATTCGGCTCAGGTCCTCAGGGGCCGGACGTCCGGGCTGGGCCGGTCGTCCGGTGGCTGTAGCTTCGCGCAGCTTCTTCTCTTGGTCCTTGTATTTGGCGTCCTTGCTAGCTGTTTCGTTGGATGTGGTGACTTCGTGGCTTTCCTCCAAGTACCTGATCATGCATAGAACACACGTTGGAGGTAGTAGCCATATCTCACATGTAGAAAGTGATGGTTCAGAGAGGAGCGAGTTCACCTTGTGTCCAATGGCGTATGTTCGAGGTCTTGTCATATGTCCACTTGGGGTTTGGAGAGCAGTCGGAGTGTACATGGGGATGAACGTGGGATGCTCCGCATCAACTATGCCTCGCCCCGTTCTCACAAACGCATTATATATCTCTCTATCTAACGCATAAGTGCACACACTTTATATGCATCGGCATTTCTCTTTCACACATGCTCACAATCTCTCTCAGGGTGTCGGGGTGTCTCACACACATGCTCTCTCTGTTTCTCTCTCTCTTTCTGACTACTATGTACCACTCTTTTCACTAATCTCAGTTGGAAAACACTATTTCTCTCACATGCATATATACACATGCACGGTCTCTACTAGCCCTCTATACGCACATATATGTGCCTACGTGTCTCCCGCACACACATTATCTTTAGGCCTCTCTCGCACACATTCCCCCCGATACACCACTCTCTTAGTAGTTGGAGATATGATTTCATCATATCATTCGGTAGGATATCCCTGGCTGTTAGGCTGGATGGTAATACGAGGCAAAGTTTTACCCTAGTTCGGATCGGACCCTTGCAGTTGAAGAAAGAGCCTACTCCTAGTACTGTATATTAGTGATAGGGGTGTGTACAAAGTATACGTGAATACCGGGCATTGTGCGTGTGTGTATACTATCGACGAACTAGCCCCCAAGCTTGTATAACATACTAAGGGCCTAGGGTTACAAATCATATATAGTCGGATTATCACCAGTGGGGATAGAGTCCTCCGCGACTCTAGTAGCTTCGTGTTGTACGCCGAGTCCTCCACATGGGTCTTTGTATAACACGTCTTGGTCCAACCTATATGTGGCGCAGGATGGAACCGACCCATGAGTCTTCATGTTGACCCACCACAACTAGAAATGATGTGCCCACCACACCACACATGCAATCTGCCACTAATAAAATAAGCATATACAATAGTACAATGGTATCTAGCTCACGATACGTCTCCATATTTTGTTGATGACACTGACGGACTTTGCATTCGATGTGTGCTCCGTATTTTGTTGATGACACTTACAGTCATTGTATTTGAAGCGAAAGCACGATATGGTCACTGGACTTCAGAATAAGCTCATCACGGTCACCACATACATTTTGTCGTGCTAACCAACATGTGGTTGGATGGTTAGAGGACAGTGGTTTCTCGAGCCCACCAAGGTTAAAGTCCCGGTGCTCGCATTTATCTTGTGTTAATTTCAGTATTTTCCGGCGATGTACGTTCAGTGGGAGGAGACGTTCCACTTGACTACGAGGCACCTATGGTGACTTCGTAAAATCTCAAGATCATATATGTTGGTCCACTCTCTCGAAGGTGCTCATAGGGGTAGGGTTCGCGTGTGTGCGCTTATAGCGGTGAGTGCTTGCGCCTATATATGAGCCCTTGCGTCTGTACCGTGTTAAACAAATACATATCATGATTATACGGTCACTGGCTCACCCGTACAACTCCGTATTTTGTTGATGACACAATCAATTGACTAGTCAAACGTTCCACACGGCACAACTAGTGTTGCACCATCGGGGCGCGTAACCGTGGGACCCACCTGTCAGCCCGTATATGAAAGAAAGAAATGGTACTTTGAGTCTGTACTGTGTTAAAATAGGGGTACATTTTAGGGTGATCATACGATCACTGGCTCACCATACAGCTCCGTAATTTGTTGATAACACGATCAATTGACCAGTCAAACGGTCCACATTCAGCAGTGCATATTATCATAGGGCCCACCTGTCAGCACGTATATGAAGGACAGAAATGGTAATAAATTAGTGGTCGGTGGGTATTCGAAGTCGTGAGACCTCTGGTTGGCAGTCACCGGTGGT
>NC_041380.1:105090616-105098996 GCF_002162155.2 Triticum dicoccoides | reverse complement strand
CGTCTCCAACGTATCTATAATTTTTTATTGCTCCATGCTATATTATCTACTGTTTTAGACATTATTGGGTTTTATTATCCACTTTTATATTATTTTTGGGACTAACCTATTAACCGAAGGCCTAGCCCAGAATTGTTGTCTACCACGGGTGAACAAACAAATTGCGACTTGACGCATTATGTTAAATTAAAAAAAGTGGCAAACCATGTGGGGCCTACCTTAGAGGCAAGGCTCTATACACTCGAGTACTTTTGATGTGTCCCGTCAACTCGCAGAACGAGGAGAAGCTTGCTTAGTACGCCGTCTCCCCCACCCACGGGTGCGGTGGCTCGTAGGATGAGGTGAAGCTTGCTTACGAGTAGTAATAGTACTACTACTACTACTATATGCCTTTACGCCCGCTCCCTCGCCCACGCGCGCGGTGGCTCGCAGCACGAGGAGAAAATTTTACTACTCCCTCCATTTACTCCTCGTCCCTACTACGTACTTTGGTTAGTACTCTCTCCATTTACTTATACAAGGCCACTATAAAAAATACATTTTGCATCTATACAAGGCCACAAATAGTAATCGAGACAAAAGTTACTACTCCCTCCTTTCCAGTTTATGGCTCAATTTCAAAATCTCTCCAACTAAGGTAGACGGTGAGTGATCGAGTTAATTTTGTAGTTTGCACAAGTAATTAGTACGCTCATTTTTCTGAAGAAGTTATGTTTACCGAGGCATTAATTAGAACAAATGCATGAATGACCACTAAATTTCCATGAACTTGTACATGCATTGGTTAGTTTCCTCTTGACACTGCTTGCGTCGGGTGATCTAACGCACCTCAAAATCCAACATGTAATGGTACTACTACTAGTATAGTATAATTGAGACTTATCAAACGGAAAAACGAATGTTTTTTAGATGACTCCTATAAACCCTAGTGGGTACGTACCCGTAAAAACAGATTTTTCCAAAACTAAGTCACTCCCTTTCATGAATTCTGTAGTATACTCCTCCGTCGACGCTCCCTTTCATGAATTCTGTACTTCCTGTCGCCGACATGTGAGACATATAGCAACCGGGTCGACGTGTCAAGCACCAAATAACAGTGCAGAACAGTAGGGGGGACGCAACCCACTCGTACCGGCCTAGTAGTAGTAATGAGCAATGAGACGTCAAATCACAATGCCGCACCTTCCCAGACGGACGAAGCGGCCATTATTTCACACTTTGGTTCACCATCATCTCAAACCACGTAGTATTGCTTCTGCCCCAAGAGGGGCACGCGCATCGCCTTGGTACATCATGACACGTGGGACCGCATGACAGGCCATGCTCCCCCGCCGATCGCTTGGTAAAATCACCTCATTTTTACTATACTTCCTCCGTATTAGTTTACTACATGGCATGCACGTCGTTCTAGGTTGAGAATTTAACTGGCTATATATGTGATGAACAATACTCTAGCCTTTTAAAAAATGTATACTTTTGTATAGTAGTACTATCGATGGATTGCACCATGGAGCAAAAATTGAAATTGAAAAAAAGGTGGTACATATAGAGAGTGCTCGTCGCCAAATTATGCATATAGTACTATTAAAAAGGCTAGTACGTGCTTAATTGGGGTGCTAAATTCTATTGAAGAAATAATAGTAGTATGTACATACTGAAGAGTTAAAGTAACGAGAAGAAACATAACATAGTTCTGCTGGGGGCTCAGCACAACACACCCCTCAAATTAAACTAAGCACACCTGAAATTAAACTATGCAACTAATCCGGTAGACACTGCATTAGAAGTTTAGAACCACCATGAGCAACGACACTGCCACCTTACTCGGAGTCCTTGTCCATGTCCTCGACTTCGTCCTTGTCCCTCTCCCTCTTGGCCAATACTTCTTTGCTTGAACCGTACACTTGGCTGTTGCTCTTCATCCAACCCTTGTAGATATTGAAGCAAAGGTAGCCATCCATTGCAGCGTAGTGGATGTGGTCTATATCTAGTACATTTCGCTGCCATGCATGACGATGAAAAGTGTATGCAGGTTTCTCCAGTTTACCGTACGAAGGATGAACCATGGCTCCTGCCAGGGTCAGCATTGAAGGCTGACGAGAGGACACCAGCCGATTCGAAGGGGTTGCCTACAACAAGACCTATCCGATGCAGGACATCCCTGTCATTCTTAAAGTCTACAGTAACGAATTTCACTGTTTTGTCCTTGAGGAAGTTCTTAAAATCCTGGCACTCAATGTCGGCATGGCATATGTGGTAGACCAAGCAAACGTTATGTACGCAAACCTGGATCACGGCATGCTTCTTCCTCTCTTCGTCCTTTAGATCCTTCTCTGGTCCCAGGACTATGGTGTACTCAACATCTAGCCCAGCGACCCACTCATCATCTGAGTTTTCGAACATGTGTCTGAAACGAGAAAGGCATCCTTTCACCATCGCGGAAGAACGGGTGTAGATGACATCGAACTCATCGCCGGTGATGGTTCTAACCTTGTACTCACTACCGATCGTGGAGATTTGGGACGCCATGGATTTGGGAGGAGGGTTAGGATTAGTGGAACTGCCGTAATGTGAATGGACGGGACGACTAGGAGCGAACCGCCGTAGTATTGAAGGACGTGCGGGGACGAGTAGGAGCGAACTGCCAAGGTGCGAACGGCAGGGTAGTGGATTTCCATTCTCCCATTATACGGGCTTCCGAGAGCCCTTAGATCTGAGATCGAACGGTTGCATGGCGTGATTCTAGACCTATGGGTGAATATCCTATCCTGGAGGGTTATTCTGCAAATTTTCAGCAACTAAGCATGCGACCGTTTGATCTCAGATCCAAGGGCTGCTAGGAACCCGTATCATGGTCGCGCCTACCACGACCGTCGCGTCGCTCGCGCGGTCGCGCCCTTGGAGATTTAACACGGTGCGTTAGGCTATCTGATGTTGGCATTTCATACATAGTCATCACTTAGTCACTCATACTACAACAAGGTTGGCTATAAGTGTATTTTTTACTCCTCTCTGTCTATTTCTTTGTAATGGAGGCGGTCAGGAATTGGGAGACTCACGCCGGTCGTAGCACCGCAGTTAAAGTGATAATGGCAAGTCAAATCACGGGGCCCCACCTGTCCAGTAGTAACTCGTTGTCAAATCACACAGCCCTATGTTTGCAGCAGCCTACTCCCTCGTCTTCTCGCGTCTCTGTCGAACTGACTAGGCGGAACTGCCCCGCCTACCGCGCAGGAAAAGCCCCGCCCTCGACTTTTAAATACAACTACATCCGCTTAAGAATCCAATGATATACTTTTTGTGACATAGTAACTCATATTTAGTTAGTCAAATGGATGACCTAGAACTACGTGCAGGCCCTATAAACCGAGATGCCTAAAAATAAAAAAACCAAGACGGAGAGGCTAGTTCAGCACGTATCTTTTTAGATCAATATAGTCGGGATTCACCAAGGAGCAAAACCAAGTGGTAGGCTGCTCATGTCGTGTTGGCGTAGCAACTCAAGCAGGGTCAGTCCGCACATGAAATGGCGACACACTTAACCCTTTGGCCGACATGTGGCTCATCCACCGTCTTGTTCCACGTGCGATGCACCAAATTACAGTTCGGAGCAGCGGTTGGAATTGGAGGCACCCCGGTCGTCGCGCCGCAGTAGTAGAAAATGAGCGATGATGGGTCAAATCACAAAGCCCCACCTTTCCCGCATTAAGCTGGACGGACGAAGCAACCATCATTTCACTCTAGGGTGCAAGAGCATAAAGAAAAGAGAAAACAATGATGGGTGCGGTAGCTACCTAGGGCACCTAGGGTAGGGGTCTCCACTACAGATCCTTTTTTTGAAGCGCCTCCACTAGAAATCGGCTTCTCCCTCGTCCTCTTGAAGAAAACCGATGATGAGTGCGGCGGTAGGGTTTGTAGGAGTACTACGGCATGTGGGGCCACGTCGTAGTAAACGGGTTCAGTCAACGCCTTAAATATGTGTGGGCCGCTTGGTTTTACGGGAACGAGGTAGCATTTTGGGTTTGGGGACCAGTGGAGATATAGTACATAGAAAAAATTGTGGACGTAGGTTCGATCGAAAGGCAATGATGCATGGGCCCTGCATTTTGATATACCCGGGGCCGCGTGAAATTTGCTACTCTACTCAAAACTAGTAAGGTACACATGTATTGAACGCATGAGATTTCGAAACCAAATTATGAATAAATACACACTATAGCATGTAAAGCTTTGAGTCATATATGCATGATGTAGATGTTCGTTTAGTTCTTATAGTTCATCTCATTCAAAATCAATTAGTTTTATAAAAATGTTAAGATTCATGGGGTTGTGCATTGTAAATCATAAAGTAAAAAACAAATAATGGCAATTCATTTAGAAAAAATAATCAATTATGATACAGAAGATTCTAGAACAAAGGAGAAGTTCTTGTGTTTTGAGGTTTGTGCATTATGCTTAAGTTCAACCATGGAGTCTTCTAAATTGTACATGTGGCAGATCTAGTGGATTGTTGATGATATCCAACAGCCAGTAGTGCTCGGATTTGCCTATCTCTGCACTATCGGGTTAGCTTCATCCAGCGACCATCTTTCAAAGTTATTGGCACACTATATAGTTCTTGTGCCATAGTTGCATGTTTTGGAAAAAAGCTACTAGTGGGTTGTACTATCTATTTAGGAATAGAAGATGTATACATGGAAGTTGTAGGGAAAGAGATGACATGGAGCATCTCAATTCCTATGAGTAGGGATTGGAAAAGAGATGTCATTTGGTTCACATCATAGGAACTTTTCTATTGAATCTAGAGATGACATGTATCTCAATTCCTATGAGGAAGGATTAGAAAAGATATGTAATTTGGTTCATATCATAGGAACTTTTCTATTGAATATACACTAATGTTTATTTTCCTTTGAAATTAAGGGAGTACAGGAATCCATTCATATGAACCAAGTGGCTCTAAAGCTATAGAAATGATATCATGTTTATTTCCTTTGAAATGTGGAGTATATGAATCTATTCCTATGAACCAATTGGCTCTAAAGGAAAAAATCCTATAAAAATCATATCATATAGAGTTCCTATGATATTCCTCGACACTAAAGGATGCTTGAAATTGATGCGGGTGATACAATGGTCTTTCTTTGTAGACTCCTCACCCATCTTTATAGTTACCTCTCGAAGATGAATGAAATGATACATACATGGTATTCTACATGTGCAATTTGGTACACGAAAACTCGGTAAAAGTTTGTGAGGTTCGAATTTTCAATAAAGCTATATGCACTGCATTTCAGAACTGAGAGAGCATACGGCAGTTGCTAACACTCACATGGAAGATTTGTGTGTAGGAGGAGTGGCTGTTCTGTTAAATGACATGGCAAAACTGACACTGTCGGATGTCGATCTAACGGTTCTTACAGCGTTCGTCAGGAAAAGGCTTGTGGCGAACGTTTGTCGGATAATGATTTACGGACACATGCATTGCATTGATACGTGCCCCCCCCTCTCTCTCATGCACAGCACCCTCATGAGTCACGACTCTCCCGAGTCCTCTCGCAGACTCGCATGTCGCACCCACTGTCTATCTGCAGGTAGACGTCACGCACATATGTGCTCTTCACACCCTACCCTCAGAACTTCTAAAAAATGAAAGACGGCGCGCACATTTTATTTTAGCTCACACGTCACACACTTATACTATTACTCTTGCGGCGAACGTTCTTTGGGCATAGTATATTGTACTCTCACGAAGAGAAGCGGTGCACGCACGCACTAGTTCTCTCACACCCACTCGCGGGTACACGTAGGAGCGCATTTTTTGAAGCTGGTACAACAAAATCACTCCACTATATATAAAAGCAGGAGCCTTAGCGCTTGCTTTACTAGGGTTCCTCTCGTTCACTCTCTCATGCTCTCCAGATCTAAGCAACACATAGGTGGCCACACTCTCTCTCAGCTCACGGCTGGTCACAAATCCGGCCGGACAACCTCGACCGGGGCAGGGGTGTAGGTGCATCGTTCACGCTGTCGTCGGCAGCAAGGGAGGAGACCAACGGCTGCCCGCGCATCTCGATCGGCGGACGTGTCGTTCTCTCCAAGAGAGCGCCGGCTCGGGAGGGCCTCGGACCCCTTCTTCCTCCCTGCGGTATTGTGGCCAAGATGCGGCCTCCCGACGCCGTCTTTGCCACATGCCGACGACCCTCAGGTATATATTCCTTCGAAACCTGCCTTGCTCTACTGCCCCAGCTCCCTTCGTGTGGATCCTTTTCAACTTCCGTCCATTGTTCCAAAGCCACCTAGACTTCTACTATTATTAGAAGTAAAGCTAGTTCATATAGTCGACTCAAAGCGTTGGTTCAAACAGGGAAGAAAGTGGGAAAGCTATAGCATGAATCTAGGACTTGGTTCTAAGAGGAAACGGGGGAAGTAGTAATATCTGTCACTGTTTAAATAACCGTATTTCGTATTTGCGCAAACAGGGATGTCTGTCTCCATATCGTTTCGGGATGTCTGTCTCCGTATCGTTTTTATCCGCGCAATCAAAAGCACACACCTCAGTTTTAGTACAACTGCGCAAAATGAGATGGCTATCCCTCGTTGCCGTCGTCTAACCTCCCGTCCTCAAGGTATCCCTACATTGGTAGTAACTAAGGTAGAATGACCAACGCAATCTAAAAGAAGCCGATTCGTACGTTTTACTTCCTAATTGCAGTGCAGGGACGAGCGAAAACAACTGCATCCTAGTCCAGAATGCACTTTCTACCGGTTCATCCATGGACCGAGGACTAGCTGGCACGGCTGCACGGCGGTTTTTTGGACAGGTGCACGGACAAGAGGCATTGTGGTCTGCTTATTTCTGCAAATAGCGGTGCTTAAATTTAGTGAAATGCACAAGCATTTCAGCTGGTCAGTACACTGCATGGTTTAGTTCAACATTCCAGCTGAGACCACAATTATAATTGGTTATTCTAGAATGAGAGAACCTAACCCTGAATGGTGGCAACAAGAAAAAACCAGAGTGAACTCCAGGAAATTTAAGCCTGACGGGAGGCCCTTTGCTCAGAGAAGCCTTGCTTGTTTTTTCCTGATTTGTAAACCTTCTCACAACTTTGTCTTTTGTTGTGAACTAGTATATGTTTGTTATGTTCTATGAATCATTGAGATGTATAAAATTGCTGAACTTATGCTTTTCAAGTTTTTTATGAAGACGAGTTTAATGTGAGTGTTCCACATGAGCGCTGGACTAGTGTGTGAACGTTTGGAATTTATTACATTGTGGCCTCAATTAACTGCATGAACCACTGTAACAAGATACATAGTTGCTTATATGTCAGACAGCAAATTGTTGATTGTTAGCTGGTCGATAGCCTAGTGTTGAAGCGAGCTGAGCCAATGTGTCGTGTTTTGCACAACTGCTTACAAGTGGGGTAGCACCAACAGTGTTTACAAGTACTTGTGTATACTCGGTGCACGGTTCTCGAATGAGTGCTCTATTTCATCAAAACACACACTGCTCGTATGATAAACCGTGACAACTTATGTCTTACCATGCCATATTCATGAAAAAACTAGTGAGGACGCATCTGTTTCGGCAACAATTATGATGGTTCTCACATGATTCACAGGCACACAAAAGTAGCAGCAGTTCCCATAGACGGATTCAAACAGAGTACTAGCCCCAGAGGGGTCGATAACAGGCAAGGTTCGGATAATTAGACACAATCCAAACTACTATTAAACACTAGTTGGGCAACTATTTCATGCCTCGATCTAATTTGGGCTGGACACAAGACGGACCTTGCCATGAACATCATCGAGGACGTCCTGCAGTAGCTCAATCCTGTGAACCTTCATGAAGACAACCTTGTGGCCTTGCCACTGATAAACTTGTTTGTGGAGGCATGCCACATCATCTTCCTGCATAAGCTTGACAAGAACAGTATGCCTCATAAACGAAGGAGTAGCTTTGAACTTCTTGTGCTTCAGTACACCCTGGACAACACGCGTGACAACAATGAGGCTGGAATACAACTCTCCATTGGTATAACCGCAAATGGCTTCCAAGATCCAACAGCCTAAGAACTCCATTTTCCTAGTGCGTATATTCAGGCCGCCCGCCTCATAGCGAGTGACATGTACAACCACACAATCCTTGTCTGCATCAGGGCTCTAATTGAAACAGAAACAAATTCTGAATTACTTTTCAGTATAAGAAACACAAGTTATTTAAACCACTATGTATAGCATGGCATCGAAGCTAATAAAATTTTGCATTATTAATCACCACATACTTCCTTTTCTAAAAAAATCACCACATACTTAGATGAAAAACCACAATCGAGATCGGCAAAGAAGGAAATCACCTTGGGCAGCTCAG
>NC_041380.1:105055492-105090228 GCF_002162155.2 Triticum dicoccoides | reverse complement strand
CGGGGGTTGTAACCTCAAACGGGGCGTTGACCATCTCAGTAGTGGCTGTGAGCGTATCTGGGGTCGGCTCGGTGGTTGCCTCCATCTTCTTGGAGCTCTCTGTCTCGTGGGGATCAGCCTCCCGCGTCTGCTCCAATATCAGCAGATCTTTGCCTGGTTCTCCTTGGTCCATCATGAAACTGATGAATACTAGGAGACCACTGAAAGGAGAACACAATCGCAATGACAATGAAACAAAAAAGAGAGTGAGGATCGGTTACTGGTTTGCAAAAGTTCTTTTTTTCTCTGAACGGAAATATTACCAACATCACGGATCCGCTTACCTTCCCTTCGTTCGGAGAGAAGAATAGTGGCAGATGTGAGTGTTGCCTTTCTTGAAGATGGTGAGGGAGAAGGGGATTCAGCGAAGAGTGGAATGATGGTTGCTTTGTCCGTCAAACTTAGACTGCGGGGAGGTGGGGTTTGTGATACGACGGCTCGTTACTGCCGCGCTACGACCGGGGTGACTCTCCGCTTGCATACTGCCTTCTAATTTAGTGGATGGCATTTGGGCCCGCGCGCTGCATGGCCCGCATGTCGGTGAACAAAACTATAACGACATTCAGTAGAGGGAGATGTTTCAATGACCTAGGAGGAGCCAGAAGCAGTAGAGTGTCTCCACTGTACTAGTAGTAATTGTTTTTCTGGGTAGCTGTAGAGTGTCTCCACTCTACTAGTAGTAATTGTTTCTATGGGCTCAAGACAAAACAGCCCATCCACACTAGTAAATAGTAAAATCAATTCAAAAGCCCATATATTTACTAAATTGACGGATGGGTATGTCGAAGAGCAAAAAAAGGAGTTTCAGGTGGGCAAAAGAGCTTCTGAACGTGTCGGGCTTCTATTTACAACATATTGTGGTCATAATCCAATAAATTTTACGACCCAGGATGTTCATTCTATGGACCTGACTAATCCATTTGACTATGACTGCCGAAAACAGTGCTGGAGTTAGATGTTGTTGCCCTTTTCAATTTGTTTTTTTATAAACCTGATGAATAATTAACCCTCGTGCTTTTGGACAGTTTGTAAGCTGGAGTTAGATGTTCCTACCCTTTTCAACTCGGCTGTGACTGTCATATTTTCTTTGAAACAAGGCAAATGGCTTGCCATTCGTTTAATTTAGAGTGAAATATTGTAACAAATCCCAACCAAGGGAAATAACATCACTCTCGCCGGCTGCTTGAGCTCACTGTGCATTACAGAAGCCAAGTGATTAGCCCCCACCAGCACCCACAAACTTATTTTGAACTAGCACATCAAATGGGCTGTAAATTTTCATAGGAAAGGTTGCATGACCGTGACAGATTTGGATTCTGACATTTGGGACCCGTGAGGAAATAGCCTATCCAAGGTGGTGTCAAATTACTAGCTAGTCAACAAACGATTCTGTCTACCAGCCGTTGGATTGACATCCAACATCTGTCGTGTATCTTCTATCTCTTGTCTTCTTCTTCCTCCAGCCGCCCAAACCAAACCACCCCGTCGGCTCCGCCTGCTCCCGCCTCCCATGGATGGCTGCGTCTCCGCCGCCCTACCGTACGTACCCTCCAACGTTGGCCAGTCCCTCCCTCTATTCCCCCACACGTCCTATTATTCTCCGGTGATGTCAGCCCCAACACGCACCCGCGCCCGAACCAGTCAACCCTCGTACTCCCCTCCGCCTGCGACTGGACCGGCGCATCTTCAACAGCTCCTGTTTGTTCCGTATGAGGCCTCGCCGTCGTCCTCCGCCTTGCGGCCTTGGTTCGCTCGCCGTGCACGGTGCGCCGCCCTCTTGCGTTGTCAACGTCGTCAACAACCGAGAGGAACAAGGAGATGACTGGATGTGGAGAGGATGACAGTAGGGACCCACCAGCGTCATGGCAGTACGCAAGCAAGTGCCTTTATAGTACAAGCCAAAAATATGGTTCCTCCTAATGGTTGGACATCTGGGGCTCATGCCATTGTCAACGTAGTCAATAAACGAGAGAATTACACTACGAGCGGCTGACACGAGGGACCCAGCAAGTCGCGCATTTTTTTAGGAACAAGCAATTGTTATTTATACTAGTTTTAGCGACGGATCAGGGTAACAACGGGGCTGTGCGGGGGCTGTGGCCCGTCTAGCCAGGGTTTTATTTATGTTTACCATATCATGAGCCCAGTTGTGTTTTTTTCTTGCTGAAAATGGCTAGCTCAGTTCTATTTTGTTAAAAGAAATACCCAAACAAGGCCTACTTGCTTTATCGGCCCTGCTGGGCTACAAATCTTTCAAGACGAGGAGAGTTTCATTCGGTTTGCCCAGAAATGGGCTGTACATTTTTAAAACACATCAAACCGGGAATTAGTTTCAATTTTTTTCATTACAAGATCTTAAATTCCATTGATTTTATGTGTGGACAATTATTTGGATTTTATATTTATATAAATTATTTTCAAAATAGTTTAAATGTGAATCGATATTTCTGGATTAAAAACAGTTGACTGCACCGAAATATGCAAAATTTCGTATAATTTTTAACCGTGGCCACAATATGAGGTGTAATGCTAACAAAAAGAAGATGGGCTCCAAAAAAATTCTTGAGAATTAGCAAATGGGCCGTACATTATTAGAAATAATGGCAGATGGGTTGTATGCTGTTTTTCACAGATTTGAGGCTGACTTGTGCGCCTAATACAGGTTGACGCGTATGCTTTCATAAAAAAAAGGTTGATGCACATGCAACGCCCTGTCAACTTAGTCAACACACAAGAGTAGTGACTATTGGATGTCCATCCAACGGCTGTCGTGCTTCTTCAATCTCTGCTCTTCATGCTCCAGCCGCTCAACCAAGTGCCGACGGGACTTCCTACTCCCTCCTCCCGCGGCCGGCTATGCTGCCGCGCAGGCCTCACGACCCCACCGTACTCCCATCGCTGGCCTAGCCATCCCTCTACTCACCCACACATGTTGTTATTCTCCGGCGACGGCAGATGAACCAGTAAACCCTCGTACTCCTCCGCGTGGGAAACAACTGCTGAGTATTCCCTGGCTCCGTGTCGTTCCCTTCCTAGGCCTCGCCGTCGTCCACCTCCCTGGTGCTCTCGGCGCGGCCTGGTCACCGTGGTCAATGAACGACATCCATCGGAAGTGGACTGTATATGGAGAGGCTGACAGCTGGGTCCACGGTCGCACGCAAGGAAATGCCTCCTTATTACGCGCAAAATAATGATTCCTCCACCTGACAGCTAGGACCCACAGGAAGGGCCTCTGTATTTCACGAAAAAAACGTTCCCCCTGCTGATAGGTCGGACCCACCAGCTATATCTTCACACGGGAAGTGCCTCCTTATTACGCCCAAAAAAATGAATACCCCCTGCTAGCTGGGACCCACCATATTGTTGGGCTGACTTGTGGGCCTACTAAGTTGACGGGGACGGAGGGATTTGTCAACTTAGTCAATACTCCAGTGACCGTATGATGTCCATCCAACGGCCATAGTGCTTCTTCAACCTCTGGTCTTCTTGCTCCAGCCGCCCAAAGCAGCGCCGGTCGTGCCGCCAGCTCCTGCCTCCCGTGGCCGACTATTCTACCACGGAGGCCTCACCGCCCCCATACTACTCCCACCACTGGCCAGGCCATCCCTCCACTCACCCACACCCCCTATTATTCTGCGGCGACGGCAGCCTCACACCGCAGCCGAACCAGTGAACGCTCATACTCCTCTCCGCGTGGGCATCCACTGTCGCGTCTTGCCCGGCTCCGCATCGTCCCCTTCCTAGGCCTCGCCGTCGTCCACCGTCGTGGTGCTCTCGGCGCGGCGTGGTCAATGTGGTCAACGACTGACTTCCATCGGAAGAGTACTGTACGTAGAGAGGCTGACAGCTGGGTCCACGGCAGCCGCAAGGAAGTGCCTCCTTATTATGCAGAAAATAATTATTCCTCCACCTGACAGCGGGGACCCACTGGACGGGCCACCAGTATTTTGCGAAAAAAATAGTTTCCCCTGACTGCTGGGACCCACCGGACGGGCCACCGTATTTTGCGAAAAAACGTTCCCCCCGCTGTCAGCTCGAACCCACCGGAAGTGCGTCCTTATTACGCACAAAAAAATGAATACTCCCCCGGCTAGCTGGGACCCACCTTGGTGGGAGGCTGACTTATGGGCCTACTAAGTTGACGGGGACAAAGGGCTTTGTCAACTTAGTCAATATGAACGATTCTAACTCCAGTGACCGTACGATGTCCATCCAACGGCCGTAGTGCTTCTTCAACCTCTGGTCTTCTTGCTCCAGCCGCCCAAAGCAGCGCCGGTCGTGCTGCATGCTCCTGCCTCCCGTGGCCGGCTGTGCTGCCGCAGAGGCCTCACCGCCCCTACTATTCCCACTGCTGGCCAGGCCCTGCGACGACGGCAGCCTCACACCACAGCCGAACCAGTGAACCCTCGTACTCCTCTCTACGCGGGCTTCCACTGCCGCGTCTTCCCCGGCTCCATGTCGTCCCCTTCCTAGGCCTCGCCGTCGTCCACCGCCGTGGTACTCTCTGTGCGGCGTGGTCAACGTGGTCAAGGAACGACTTCCATCGGAAGAGTACTATACGTGGAGAGGCTGACAGCTGGGTCCACGGCCACAGCCCAGTTTTTTTGTGATTTGCCAAGTAAGTCGCTTTGTCAGGCCTGTTGGGCTGCAAATCTTTCAAGACGAGGAGAGATATCATTCGGCTGGCCGAGAAAATGGCCCATCAGTAATGAGAAATGGAATGTACATTTTTAAAACACATCAAACTGGCAATAAGTTTCAAATATCTTTTTTTCATTTCAAGATTTTAAATTACATAAATTTTTATGCGTCGAGAATTTGTTGGATTTTATATTGATATACATTTATTTTTAAAATCAGTTTGAATATGAGACAAAATTTCCGGATTAAAAACGGTACAGACCGCACCGAAATATGCAAAATTTTGCATAATTTTTTAACCGTGGCCACAATATGGGCTGTAGTGCTAACAAAAAGAATATGGGCTCCAAAAAAACCTTAAGCATTAGCAAATGGGCTGTAAATTATTAGAAATAATGGCGGATGGGTTGTATGCTATTTTCCACAGATTTGAGGCTTTCCTAAAAAAAGGTTGACGCACAAGCACCGACTGTTGGATGTCCATCCAACGGCCGTCGTGCTTCTTCAATCTCTGCTCTTCCTGCTCCAGCCGCTCAAACAAGCGCCGGTGGGACTGCCTGCTCCCTCCTTCCCGCGGCCGGCTGTGCTGCCACGCAGGCCTCACCGCCTCACCGTACTCTCATCGCTGGCCTAGCCATCCCCCTACTCACCCACACCTGCTGTTATTCTTCGGCGATGGCAGACGAACCAGTAAACACTCGTACAGTCGTACTCCCCTCCGCGTGGGAAACAACTGCTGAGTCTTCCCTGCCTTCGTATCGTCCCCTTCCTAGGCCTCGCCATCATCCACCGCTGTCGTGCTCTCGGCGCAGCGTGGTCAATGTGGTCAACGACCGACTTCCATCGGAAAAGTACTATGCGTGGAGACGCTGACAGCTGGGTCCGCGGCCGCAGCAACGAAGTGCCTCCTTATTACGCGCAAAATAATTATTCCTCCACCTGACAGCGGGGACCCACCGGACGGGCCATCGTATTTCACGAAAAAAATGTTTCCCTCCTGACTTCTGGGACCCACCAGCTACACCTTCGCACGCAAGGAAGTGCGTCCGGGCAAAAAAACAAAACGGTTCGCCCCCCAGACTGTTGGGACCCACCAGCTACATCTTCACACGCAAGGAAGTGCCTGACAGTCGGGACCCACCTGGTCGAAACGTACGTAGCGTTGTCATTCTGGTCGTGAACGTGTACGTACATATATACTGGTGGATATAGAGGCGCGCACGTGTCGTAGTAGAGGCGCGCATGTAGCATGTACACGTACGTACAGCGGCCAGGGTGCAAGAAAAAAATGCGGCCACGTATGTGTACATACGGGCGGGGTCTCGAACGCCTACTCGCGCATACATACGGCCAGGGCTCGTTGACATGGCTGGGTCGGAACGGAGAAACAGTGTCGTCGTCGTCGTGTTCATGGGGAGGCAACGGAATGCGTCGTGTTTATGAGGAGGTAACGGAATGTGTTGTGTTCATCGGGAGGCAACGGAACGCATGGGAGACAACCGGCTGGGTCGGAATGGAATGCGTGGTCGTGTTCATCGGGAGGGCTTGGACGGAACAGGCGATGAAAACGAGGCCTGGCGTACCACACAACGGAGGAAACGGCCTTGTGTTTGACTGACCATGTTTGAAACGGGATCTTGTTCATCGGGAGGAGTCTGGCATACCGCAAAACGGATGAAACGGACCTCCTACGGTCGAAACGGGGGTCCTGTTGATCGGAGGGGTGTGGTGTACCGCAAAACGGACAAAACGGACTTGTGTTGGAGCGCTACGGTCGAAACAGGGGTCCTGTTCATCGGGAGGGGTGTGGCGTACCGCAAACGGGACTCCACAGGATACTGTTCATCTCCACCGTCGACCTCCTCCAGCCTCCACGTGCTACCGTCGACCTCCTCCAGCCTCCACGGGCTCCTGTTCATCCAGCCTCCACCGCCCACTACTCTACTGGCTACTGTTCAACCACCCCTCCATGGGCACCCCTCCACCGTCTACTATTCATCCAGCCCTCCACACCACGGGGTCCTGTTCAACCACCCCTCCACAGGCACCCCTCCACCGTCTACTGTTCATCCAGCCCTCCACCACACCACGGGGTCCTGTTCATCCAGAGGCAACGCCACCGCTCACTGTTCATCCAACCCCACCCCCACTCCCGCGCAACACTCACTATTCATCTAATCGATCGACTTTAGTTAGCAGCAGTAGCGAAGGAATCACTTGATTGGGTTCAGTTAACAGCCATCGATCGATCGCTCGGGTTCAGTTAGAGCCCAACGCCTCGCTCGGGTTTAGTTATAGCCAACGCCTCGCACACACGCGCGTACGTGTACGAGAGGAACGCGCATCGCTCGGCCCTCGACCTCCCACCGTAACCGGGAACTCCCCGAAATTTTCCTCGCCCTCGCTTCTATCACGGTTTTTTCCGTCATGGACGGCCCAAAGAATGTCATGCAGCTGCATCTCCCGCCCGCCCAGGACGAAAACCCATTTTCAGTCATGATTTTTTGTCATAGAAGTAGGAGCCCACCACATCTATGATGATACCGGGTTTTGTCACAATTATCGTCATAAAAGTGTCATATGTATGACAGAAAAAAAATCATTCGGCCCAAAATGTCACGGATGTGTCTTTTTTTGTAGTGCAAGAGTGACATGTATGAAATAATTATGAACGATGGCTTTGCCACAAATACGATGTCAACTACATGAGCATGCAAAGTAATATGACAATAATGAAGCGTGTCATAATAAACGGACCGGTGGAAGTTGCATGGCAATATATCTCGGAATGTCTATGGAAATTCCATAATAGGTAAGTATGGTGGCTATTTTGAGGAAGGTATATGGTGGGTTTATGGTACTGGCGAAAATTGCATGGTACTAGAGAGGCAAGCAATGGTGGAAGGGTGCGAGTGCATATAATCCATGGACTCAACATTAGTCATAAAGAACTCACATACTTATTGCAAAAATCTATTGGTCATAGAAACAAAGTACTACGCGCATGCTCCTAGGGGGATAGATTGGTAGGAAAAAACCATCGCTCGTCCTCGATCGCCACTCATAAGGAAGGCAATCAAAAAATATCTCATGCTCCAACTTCGTTACATAATGGTTCACCATACGTGCATGCTACAGGACTCACAGACCTTAACACAAGTATTTCTCTAATTCACAATTACTCACTAGCATGAATCTAATATCATCATCTTTATATCTCAAAACAATCATAAGGAATCAAACTTCTCATAGTATTCAATGCACTTTATATGAAAGTTTTTATTATATCCCTCTTGGATGCCTATCATATTAGGACTAAATTTATAACCAAAGCAAATTATCATGTTGTTTAAAGACTCTCAAAATGATATAAATGAAGCATGAGAGTTCAACAATTTCTTTAAAATAAAACAACCACCAAGCTTTAAAAAGATATAAGTGAAGCACTAGAGCAAATGACAAACTACTCCAAAAGATATAAGTGAAGATCAGTGAGTAGTTGAATGATTATGTAACTATGTGAAGACTCCTTCTAAATAAAATTTTAGATCTTAAGTACTTTATTCAAATAGCAAACAAAGCAAAATAAATTGACATTGCAAGGATAGCACATATCATGTGAAGAAGCAAAAACTTAGGCTCAACCAAAACTGACCGATAATTGTTGAAGAAGAAAGGCAGGATGCCTATTGGGGAACCCCCAAGCTTAGATGCTTGAGACTTCTTGGAATATGAACTAGGGATGCCTTGGGCATCCCCAAGCTTGAGCTTTTGTGTCTCCTTAATTCCTTTCATACCGCAGTTTCCCTAATTCTTAAAAACTTCATCCACACAAAACACAACAGGAACTCGTGAGATAAGTTGGTATAAATCCATGCAAAACCTTATCATTCTCTACTGTAGAAAATCACTAAAATTATAATTTGACATTGCATACTAAATGCCTCAGCATATTTAACACTCCTATCATCAACTAGAATCATTAAACAAGCAAACAGATGCAAACAATGCAATCATAACAGCAATCTGTCTAAACAGGATAGTCTGTAAAGAATGCAAGAGGAATCATACTTTTTAACTCCAAAAATTCTGAAAAATTACCACGCTGTAGATAATTTGTTGTTACTAATTGTGTAAAAATTTCAAGATTTTATCATGTTCTGATTACTTACAAATATTCAAAACATAACAGCAAACTTTTTGTTTTTAAAACAACAACATATGGACTTGCAAAATAAGCATGGTAAACTCTATGCTTGACCTTTTTATGGAATTAAAAGATGCAAAACATTACTCTAAATAACAGCAAGAAAATCCTAATAAAATAAAATGATGCTCAAGCAAAACACATATTATGGTGAATAAAAATATAGCTCCAAGTAAGGTTACCGATGAACGAAGACGAAAGAGGGGATGCCATCCGGGGCTGCCCCAAGCTTAGGCTCTTGGTTGTCCTTGAATATTACCTTGGGGTGCCTTGGGCATCCCCAAACTTAGGCTCTTATCACTCCTTATTCCGTAGTCCATTGAATCTTTACTCAAAACTTGAAACCTTCACAACACAAAACTTAACAGAAAACTCGTGAGCTCCGTTAGTATAATAAAGCAAATCACCGCTTAGGTACTGTCAAGACAAGATTCATAATTTTTTATCGCATGATGCCTACTGTAACCTATCATTTCTACAATTTATATTAAGCAATATAAGCCATAGAAACTAGAAAACAAGCAAAGTATGCATCGAAAACAGAATCTGTCAAAAACAGAACAGTTTGTAGTAATCTGTAACTCTTGAATACTTCTGTAACTGCAAAAGTTCTGAAAAAATAGAAAAACCTAAGCAATTTTTTTATTAATCTTCTGCAAAGAGAATCAATATTTTATCATGATTATGTTAAAAATGAGAATTGTTTTCCTGAGAGCACAAGTTTCTGTTTTTCAGCAAGATCAAATCAACTATCACCGTAAGTCATCCCAAAGGTCTTACTTGGCACTTTATTGAAACAAAAATTATAAAACATGATTACTACATTAGGTTAATCATGTGAACACACAAAAACATTAGGTATAAATATTGGGTTGTCTCTCAACAAGCATTTTTCTTTAATGCCTTTCTACCTAGGCATGATAATTTCAATGATGCTCATATAAAAGATAAGAATTGAAACATAAAGAGAGCATCACGAAGCATATGAATAGCGCATTTAAGTCTAACCCACTTCCTATGCATAGGGATTTTGTGAGAAAGCAACTTATGGGAGCAATAATCAACTAGCATAGGAAGGTACAACAAGCATAACTTCAGTATTTTCAACACATAAAGAGGAAACTTGATATTATTGCAACTCCTACAAGCATATATTCCTCCCTCATAATAATTTTCAGTAGCATCATGAATGAATTCGACAATATAACCATCACATAAAGCATTACTTTCATGATCTACAAGCATAGAAAGTTTACTACTCTCCACATAAGCAAAATTCTTCTCATTCGGAATAGTGGGAGTATTATACGAAACATGAATACTATAAATTGTTTCCACGTTGAAAGAATAATATTAAGAAAAAGGGTAATCATAATTATGACAAGCTTTATAAATATAATCATCACTACTTTTTATAAAATAAGTGACATCACAATAATCATCATAAGTAGCAACTTTGTTCTCATCATAATCAATCGAAACCTCTTCCAAGATAGTGGAATCATTACTAAATAAATTCATGACCTCTCCAATCCACTTTCATAATTATCACAATAAGATTCAACACCTTCCAAAATAGTGGGATCATTAATTTCTAAAGTTGACACTCTTCCAAACCCACTTTCATCAATATAATCATCATAAATAGGAGGCATGCTATCATCATAATAACTTTGCTCATCAAAACTTGGGGGACAAAAAATTTCATCTTCATCAAACATAGCATCCCCAAGCTTGTGGCTTTGCATATCATTAGCATCAGGGATATTCAAGAAATTCATACTAACAACATTGCAATCATGCTCATCATTCAAAGATTTAGTGACAAACATTTTAATGCATTCTTTTTCTAACACTTTGGCACAATTATCGGAATCCTTATTTTCATGAAAGACATTAAAAAGATGAAGCATATGAGGCAACCTCAATTCCATTTTTTATAGTTTTCTTTTATAGGCTAAACTAGTGATAAAACAAGAAACTAAAAGATTCGATTGCAAGATCTAAATATATACCTTCAAGCACTAATCTCCCCGGCAATGGCGCTAGAAAAGGGCTTGATGTCTACTACGCAACTTTATCCTTATAGAAATTGTTGGGCCTCCAAGTGCAGAGTTTTGTAGGGCAGCAACAAATTCCCTCAAATGGATGACCTAAGGTTTATCAATCCGTGGGAGACTGATACGTCTCCGTCGTATCTACTTTTCCAAACACTTTTGCCCTTGTTTTGGACTCTAACTTGTATGATTTGAATGGAACTAACCCAGACTAACGTTGTTTTCAGCAGAATTGCCATGGTGTTGTTTTATGTGCGGAAAACAAATATTCTCGGAATGACCTGAAACTCCACGGAACATCTTAGAAAAAATAAAAAAAATCCTCGCCAAAGATGAAGACCAGGGGCACACACCCTGTCCACGAGGGTGGGCCCCCCCCTCTAGGGCGCGCCCCCTACCTCATGGTCCCCCTAGATGCCCTCCGATGCCAACTCCAACTCTATATATTTGCTTTCGGAGAGAAAAATCAGAGAGAAGAAATCATCGCATTTTACGATACGGAGCCGCCGCCAAGCCCTAAAACCTCTCGGGAGGGCTGATCTGGAGTCCGTTCGGGGCTCCGGAGAGGGGGGTTCGTCGCCGTCATCATCATCAACCATCCTCCATCACCAATTTCATGATGCTCATCACCGTGCGTGAGTAATTCCATCGTAGGCTTGCTGGACGGTGATGGGTTAGATGAGATTTATCATGTAATCGAGTTAGTTTTGTTAGGGTTTGATCCCTAGTATCCATTATGGTCTGAGATTGATGTTGCTATGACTTTGCTATGCTTAATGCTTGTCACTAGGGCCCGAGTGCCATGATTTCAGATCTGAACCTATTATGTTTTCATGAATATATGTGAGTTCTTGATCCTATCTTGCAAGTCTATAGTCACCTACTATGTGTTATGATCCGGCAACCCCGAAGTGACAATAATCAGGACCACTCCCGGTGATGACCATAGTTTGAGGAGTTCATGTATTCACTATGTGCTAATGCTTTGTTCCGGTTCTCTATTAAAAGGAGGCCTTAATATCCCTTAGTTTCCAATAGGACCCCGCTGCCACGGGAGGGTAGGACAAAAGATGTCATGCAAGTTCTTTTCCATAAGCACTTATGACTATATACGAAATACATTCCTACATTACATTGATAAATTGGAGCTAGTTCTGTGTCACCTTATGTTATGACTGATACATGATGAACCGCATCCGACATAATTATCCATCACTGATCCGGTGCCTACGAGTTTTCCATATACTGGTTTACGCTTATTCACTTTCCCGCTGCTACTGTTACAATCACTACAAAATACCAAAACATTACTTTTGTTGTCTTTACTTTTGTTGCCGCTACCACCACTATCATATTACTTTGCTACTAAACACTTTGCTGCAGATACTAAGTTTCCAGGTGTGGTTGAATTGACAACTCAGCTGCTAATACTTGAGAATATTCTTTGGCTCCCCTTGTGTCGAATCAATAAATTTGGGTTGAATACTCTACCCTCGAAAGCTGTTGCGATCCCCTATACTTGTGGGTTATCAAGACTAATTTTTGGCACCGTTGCCGGGGAGCATAGCTCTATTCTTTGAGTCACTTGGGATTTATATCTGTTGGACACTATGAAGAACTTGAAAGACGCTAAGACAACAATTTATCCCTCAACTACAAGGGGAGGTAAGGAACTGCCATCTAGCTCTGCACTTGATTCACCTTCTGTTATGAGTAAGCTAGCGGCACCTAAACCTGCTTCTGCTATTTGTTCCGATATGTCGCATGTTATTGATGATGCCACTTCTGCTATGCATGATACTTATGATGAAACTGCTTCTATGCCTGATACTAATATGCCCCTTAGTGAATTTCTTGATGAATAAATTGCTAGGGCTGGAGAAAAAGAAATTATTGAATCTGAATACGATGATGAAAGTGATGATGAAAATATGCCTGTTATTCCTGAGGGCTATCTTTTTGATATCGAATCTTATGCCGCTATTTTAGCTTGCAGGGATAGATATGAGCTTAAGAGGTTATTAGTTAAATGGAACAAAGAATCACTTAGAGATAAAATGAAACCCAACCCTGCTTTTGCTACTTCACATATATGTGTTCCTGATAAGGATTATGAATTCTCTATTGATCCTGATATAATTACTTTGGTTGAATCTGATCCGTTTTATGGCTATGAATCTGAAACTGTTGTGGCACATCTTACTAAGTTAAATGATATAGCCGCCCTATTTACTAATGATGAGAGATCGCGTTACTTTTATATACTCAAAATATTTCCGTTCTCATTAAAGGGTGATGCTAAGATATGGTTTAATTCTCTTGATCATGGTTGTGTGCGTAGTCCCCGGGATATGATTTATTACTTCTCTGCTAAATATTTCCCTGCTCATAAGAAACAAGTTGCTTTGAGGGAAATATACAACTTCGTGCAAATTAAAGAAGAGAGTCTCCCACAAGCTTGGGGGAGGCTTCTTAAGTTACTTAATGCTTTTCTTGATCATCCTCTTAAGAAACCCAAAATACTTGATATCTTTTATAATGGACTAACCGATGCTTCCAGAGATTACCTGGATAGTTGTGTTGGTTCTCTTTTCAGGGAAAGAACATCGGATGAAGCTGAAATTCTATTGAATAATATGTTGACAAATGAAAATAATTGGGCACATCCTGAGCCAGCTCCTGAGCCAACTCCTGCTCCAATTACTGAGCCTATTCTTAAACCAACTCCGAAGAAGAGAGGTGTTCTATTCCTCAGTCCCGAAAATATGCAAGAGGCAAAGAAATCTATGAAAGAAAAAGGTATTAAAGCTGAAGATGTTAAGAATTTACCTCCTATTGAAGAAATACATGGTCTTAATATACCGCCTGTTGAAGAAACATATGATCTCAATTCTTTATTTACTGAAGAACCTCCTAATCCCGATATCCCGACACAGGTAGTAAAGGTAAATCCTCTCTATAGATATGATAAAGCTGAAGTCCCTCCTACTAAAATTGCTAGTCAGTGCTTGGATGAGTTTGATAACTTTATGTTTAAGCAAGACGACTTCAATGCTTATTTTGGTAGACAATTAAAAGAAAATGCTTATATGATTAGACGCTTGGGTGATTATATGGCTAATATTAAAGGTGAACTTAAACTTGTTAGCAAACATGCTTCTATGGTTACCACTCAAGTAGAACAAGTACTTAAGGCTCAAAAAGAAGTGCTTGATGAAATGAATAGTAAGAAAAATGATTATGCTGTTAGAGTGGCTACTAGAACTGGTAGAATGACTCAGGAACTTTTGTATCATGAAGGCCACCCTAAGAGAATCGAGCAAGATTCTCAAAGAAATAATATTGATGTTCCTAGTTCTTCTAAAAAGAAGAAGAAGAAAAATGATAGAACTGTGCAAACTTCTAGTGAACCTATTGCTGAACCACCTGATAATCCAAATGATATATCTATGTCTGATGCTGAAACACAATCTGGTAATGAACATGAACCTAATGAAAATATTAATGATGATGTTCATGATGATGCTCAACCTAGTAATGACAATGATGTAGGAATTGAACCCGCTGTTGATCTTGATAACCCACAATCAAAGAATCAACGTTATGATAAAAGAGACTTTGTTGCTAGGAAACATGGTAAAGAAAGGGAACCTTGGGTTCAGAAACCCATGCCTTTTCCTCCAAAACCATCCAAGAAAAAGGATGATGAGGATTTTGAGCGCTTTGCTGAAATGATTAGGCCTATCTTTTTGTGTATGCGATTAACTGATGTGCTCAAAACAAATCCTTATGCTAAATATATGAAGGATATCATTACTAATAAAAGAAAGATACCGGAAGCTGAGATTTCCACCATGCTTGCTAATTATACTTTTAAGGGTGGAATACCAAAGAAACTTGGAGATCCCGGAGTACCTACTATACCTTGCTCCATTAAAAGAAATTATATTAAAACTGCTTTATGTGATCTTGGAGCCGGTGTTAGTGTTATGCCTCTCTCTTTATATCGTAGACTTGACTTGAATAAGCTGACACCTACCGAAATATCTTTGCAAATGGCTGATAAATCAACTGATATACCTGTCGGTATTTGTGAGGATGTGCCTATTGTGGTTGCAAACGTTACTATTTTAACAGACTTTGTTATACTTGATATTCCCGAGGATGATAGTATGTCTATTATTCTTGGAAGACCTTTTCTTAATACCGCAGGGGCTGTTATTGATTGCAACAAAGGCAATGTCACTTTTCATGTTAATGGTAATGAGTATACGGTACACTTTCCGAGGAAACAACCTCAAGTTCATAGTATCAACTCCATTGGAAAAATTCCATCGATTATAATTGGAGGTTTTGAATTTCCTCTTCCTACTGTCAAAAAGAAATATGATATACTTATTATAGGGGATGTGCATATCCCCGTTGAGGTAACTTAGTGTTATTCGAAATTTCTCTGGTTTCATGATTATCGGAATGAGTTTGTTAACAAGACTTGATCAACCTTGTTAGTGGATTCTTTTTGATGAGCATGATATGGATGAAACTAGAAGCACAACCTTCTGTATCCTCTCTATATTTTATATTAATTAGTAGAAATAAAGTAAAAATAGTATTTTCTGTCTGTTTCCTGACTTATCCGTGCAATATAAAAATATCCTGAAAATAAAATTCCTTAGAATGACATGCCAATTTAATATGATTTTTTGGGAATATTTGAGGATTTACTGTGCAAAAATTACCGCGGGAGGAGCTGCCACCTGGTCACGAGGATGGTGGGCGCGACCCCCCCTCTAGGGCGCGCCCCCTGCCTCGTGGGCCCATGGTGGCCCTCCTCCACTTATCCCAGCACCCATCTTCTTCCCCTGTCTCGCACAAACCCGAAAAACCAACTCAAGCACGAGTTCTAGCCACTTTTGCTGTGATTTTCGATCTCCTTGCTCAAAGCACCTCTCGCAAAACTGCTTGGGTAGATTGTTCCTTGGTATGTGACTCCTCCATTGGTCCAATTAGTTTTTGTTCTAGTGCTTTATTCTTTGCAAATTTGTGCCGCATAGGTGACCATGTTATTGAGCTTGCATGTCAAATTTATATGGTTCCAAGTAGTTCTAATGCTTGATTTAGGCTCTAGGCACTTGTAGGAGTAGTTGCTATCAGTTTTATTGAAGTTGGTTCACTTTTGTTTGAAGTTACTAAAAATTTCAGAATTTTTTAGAGAAAAACAATATGCTTAGGAAGATGTTCCAAGGTGGTTCTTCTAAGAAGCAAGGACCCAGGATTGCTATGCGCGATACTGACGAGGATCCACCAAGAGACGCTCCAGTACGGCCTTGCGAATGGCCGTCGGAAAATTTTATGGACCGTGCAGGAATTAAAGAAGAATTCAAAGCATATTTGCGCAATGCCAGTTTTGAGGATTTTGAGGCTAACAAATGCCCCCAGTATCATGATCTCACAAGTTCATTTGTGAGGAGGTTTGAGTATTCATCTTCGCGTAATTCTCCTTCAGTCATGTTTGATCTCTATGACAAATCTTATACCATGGACTTAGAGGATTTCACTTCTGCTTGCAAACTTCCATCATGGGGTAGTGTTAGGGATCCCCCTAAATCTGAATTTAGAAACTTTCTTGCTAGTATAACTGTGGTGGAATCTAGAGATATAACGCAGGCTACCATAGGGAGCATTCACTTTCCTGCTATACATTATTTTGCTCTCTTCATCGGTAGATGCATAAATGCTAAGGATGAAGCATGTCACATGTGTGTCCCTGATCTTAGCATTCTTAGGAGTGTTGTGTTAGGAGACCAATCTTATCATATGGGAGCCATTGCAGCTCGTAGGTTGCATCATAATAGACATAATGGAGATTTCTTTGGAGGAATTTATGCAACCCGCTTAGCTCACTTTCTTGAGATAGACATTCGTGAGGGTTATACGGAGTTGCCTCCTGCATATTTAGATTATAACTCTATGGCTTTGCACCAGTTTGTCGAGAGGCCTGAATCACCTCTCTTATATCGTTCAATTTTTGATAAACGACGTGTTTTCCGTATTACTCTCCCTGCTCCTGCCTTCTTTGATTCACAGACAAAAAGAAGATATGTTATTACCAGAGAGGAGGCAGAAGAGTACGAGAGGAGAGCGGAGGCAACTCGACTCCATGTTGCAGCTCAGCAGGGGATAACCGCTGCACATCAGTATGCTCCCAACTATTCTTCATCGCAGTACGACCCCAACTACACCTATGGGTATCCGCCAGGCTATCCCTGGCAATAGACCAACTTAGGCCAAAAGCCTAAGCTTGGGGGAATACATATTTCTCACCGACATTACATTTATGTCCACACACACTCGTTGCTAGATGTCGGTGCTCATACTCTTTCACTGTAATATCCATGCTAGTTTATTTTCTTTTTCCTGCTTTCTTCTTGTGTGTTTGTTAGACCTTAAGAAAAACCAAAAAAATTAGTAGTAGTTTATTTTTCTGCTGTAGTAGTAATAATTAAAAAGAAAACCCAAAAATATTTCCCGTTCTTCTTTTACTTGTTGGGAGCTTTCCCGTGTAAATAGTTTTATTTCTTTTCTTTTCTTTGGGGGTCACTAGGAGAAGACCATAATTAAATTGTTGAAGTGGCTCTTATATGCATTATTGTTGATTTAACCAAGAGCCCATATTGCCTTGTCTTCTCCTGTTTATTGAATGCCTGCAGATTCCAGCTTAGTCCAATGCACGTACACTCTTATTATTATTCACACCGTTCGGTCATGCAAGTGAAAGGCAATTATGATGATATATGATGGACTGACTGAGATGAGAAAAGCTGGTATGAACTCGACCTCTTTTGTTTTTGTAAATATGATGAGCCCCTCGTTCTTGATTCAGCTTATTATGAATAAACATGTTTGCAATGACAATTAGAGATCGTAGTTGCTTCTACCATGCTTGATTAGCTATGAGTATAATGGTTTACCTTGTGTGCCAACATGCTATTGAGATGATTATGATGTGGTATGATGGGGTGGTATCCTCCTTTGAATGATTTAAGTGACTTGACTTGGCACATGTTCACGCATGTAGTTGAAACAAAATCAACATAGCCTTCATGATATTTATGTTCATGGTGGATTATATCCTACTCATGCTTGCATCCAATATTTATTAATCTTAATGCATGTACATGGCTGTTGTCGCTCTCTAGTTGGTCGCTTCCCAGTCTTTTGCTAGCCTTCACTTGTACTAAGCGGGAATACTGCTTGTGCATCCAATCCCTTAAACCCCAAAGTTATTCCAGATGAGTCCACTATACCCTCCTATATGCGGTATCTACCTGCCGTTCCAAGTAAATTTGTATGTGCCAAACTCTAAACCTTCAAATAAACATTCTGTTTCGTATGCTCGAATAGCTCATGTATCAACCAAGGTTGTCCTTATCTTCCGTGTTAGGCGGGTTATTCTCAAGAGGAGTGGACTCCGCTCCTCACTCACGAGAAAATGGCTGGTCACCGGGATGCCCAGTCCCATGCTTTATGCAAACCAAATCAACATTAATTGCAAACAAAACTCCCCTTGGGACCTGATGTATGTTCGAGACACTCGTTGTTTCGAGCAAGTCATGGACTGATGCTTGTTGGTGGAGGGGGAGTATAAACTTTACCATTCTGTTTGGGAACCGCCTATAATGTGTTTAGCATGGAAGATATCGCCATCTCTTAGTTGCTACGTTGACAATGAAAGTATACCGCTCAAAATACAATTTATCTCTATTGCAAAACCAAGCTCTAGCACCTCTACAAATCCCTGCTTCCCTCTGCGAAGGGCCTATTCATTTACTTTTATGTTGAGTCATCACCCTCTTATTAAAAAGCACTAGCTGGAGAGCAGCGCTGTCATTTGCATTCATCACTGTTAATTTATATTGGGTATGACTATGATTCGATCTCTTTTACCATGAATTACAATGTCTAGTCAGTCCTTGATCTTTAAAGGTGCTCTGCATTTATGTTTTGCGGTCTCAGAAAGGGCTAGCGAGATACCATCTTGTTATATCATATTATGATTGTTTTGAGAAAGTGTTGTCATCCGAGATTTATTATTATGGCTTGCTAGTTGATTATGCTATTGATATGAGTAATTATGAGACCTGAGCATTATTGCAAATGTGGTTAGTTATGATCTATGCTGAAAACTTGAATGTTGGCTTGACATAGTTACAACAACAAGAGCAAACGGAGTTTATAAAAGTTTTTCTTTCTTTCTTTCAGTTTGTCAACTAAATTGCTTGAGGACAAGCAAGGGTTTAAGCTTGGGGGAGTTGATACGTCTCTGTCGTATCTACTTTTCCAAACACTTTTGCCCTTGTTTTGAACTCTAACTTGTATGATTTGAATGGAACTAACCCGGACTGACGATGTTTTCAGCAGAATTATCGTGGTGTTGTTTTATGTGCGGAAAACAAATATTCTCGGAATGACCTGAAACTCCACGGAAAATCTTAGAAAAAATAATAAAAAATCCTCGCCAAAGATGAAGACCAGGGGGCCCACACCCTGTCCACGAGGGTGGGGGGCGCCCCCCCCCTCTAGAGCGCGCCCCCCTACCTCGTGGCCCCCCTGGATGCCCTCCGACGCCAACTCCAACTCTATATATTTGCTTTCGGAGAGAAAAAAATCAGAGAGAAGAAATCATCGCGTTTTACGATACGGAGCCGCCGCCAAGCCCTAAAACCTCTCGGGAGGGCTGATCTAGAGTCCGTTCGGGGCTCCGGAGAGGGGGATTCGTCGTCGTCATCATCATCAACCATCCTCCACCACCAATTTCATGATGCTCACCGCCGTGCGTGAGTAATTCCATCATAGGCTTGCTGGACGGTGATGGGTTGGATGAGATTTATCATGTAATCGAGTTAATTTTGTTAGGGTTTGATCCCTAGTATCCATTATGTTCTGAGATTGATGTTGCTATGACATTGCTATGCTTAATGTTTGTCACTAGGGCCCGGCAACCCCGAAGTGACAATAATCGGGACCACTCCCGGTGATGACCATAGTTTGAGGAGTTCATGTATTCACTATGTGCTAATGCTTTGTTCCGGTTCTCTATTAAAAGGAGGCCTTAATATCCCTTAGTTTCCAATAGGACCCCGCTGCCACGGGAGGGTAGGACAAAAGATGTCATGCAAGTTCTTTTCCATAAGCATGTATGACTATATACGGAATACATGCCTACATTACATTGATGAATTGGAGCTAGTTCTGTGTCACCTTATGTTATGACTGATACATGATGAACCGCATCCGGCATAATTATCCATCACTTATCCGGTGCCTACGAGTTTTCCATATGCTGGTTTACGCTTATTTACTTTCCCGCTGCTACTGTTACAATCACTACAAAATACCAAAAACATTACTTTTGTTGTTTTTACTTTTGTTGCCGCTACCACCACTATCATATTACTTTGCTACTAAACACTTTGCCGCAGATACGAAGTTTCCAGGTGTGGTTGAATTGACAACTCAGCTGCTAATACTTGAGAATATTTTTTGGCACCCCTTGTGTCGAATCAATAAATTCGGGTTGAATACTCTACCCTCGAAAGCTGTTGCGATCCCCTATACTTGTGGGTTATCAAAGGCATAGGATGAAGATGGCCTCTCTCTAACAACCCTGCAACCAAATAAGAAAGAGTCTCTTGTGTCCCCAACACACCCAATACAATGGTAAATTGTATAGGTGCACTAGTTCGATGAAGAGATGGTGATACAAGTGCAATATAGATGGTAGATATAAGTTTTTGTAATCTGAAAATATAAAAACAGCAAGGTAGCAAGTAGTAAAAGTGAGCGAAAACGGTATTGCAATGCTTGGAAACAAGGCCTAGGGTTCATACTTTCACTAGTGCAAGTTCTCTCAACAATGATAACATAATTAGATCATATAACAATCCCTCAACGCGCAACAAAGAGTCACTCCAAAGTCACTAATAGCGGAGAACAAACGAAGAGATTATTGTAGGGTACGAAACCACTCCAAAGTTATTCTTTCTGATCAATCTATTGGGTTATTCCTATAAGTGCCATAAACAACCCTAGAGTTTGTACTAAAATAACACCTTAAGACACACATCAACTAAAACCCTAATGTCACCTAGATACTTCAATGTCACCACAAGTATCCGCGGGTTTGATTATACGATATGCATCACACAATCTCAGATTCATCTATTCAAACCAACACAAAGAATTTCAAAAAGTGCCCCAAAGTTTCTACGGGAGAGTCAAGACGAAAACGTGTACCAACCCCTATGCATAAGTTCACAAGTTCACAGAACCTGCAAGTTGATCACCAAAATATACATCAAGTAGATCACGTGAATATCCCATTGTCGCCATAGATAAGCACATGCAAGACATACATCAAGTGTTCTCAAATCCTTAAAAACTCAATCCGGTAAGATAACTTCAAAGGAAAAGCTCAATCCATTACAAGAAGGTAGAGGGGGAGAAACATCATAAGATCCAACTATAATAGCAAAGCTCGCAGTACATCAAGATCGTGCCAAATCAAGAACACGAGAGAGAGAGAGAGAGAGAGAGAAAGAGAGAGAGAGATCAAACACATAGCTACTGGTACATACCCTCAGCCCCGAGGGTGAACTACTCCCTCCTCCTCATGGAGAGCGCCGGGATGATGAAGATAGTCACCGGTGATGATTCCCGCCTCCGCCAGGGTGCCGGAACAGGGCCCCGATTAGTTTTTAGTGGCTACAGAGGCTTGCGACGGCGGAACTCCCGATCTAAGTTATGTTCTAGGGTTTTGGGGATTTATAAGAGGCGTTGGCGTCGGGAATAAGTCAGGAGGGCCCACGAGGCGACGACAAGGACGGGGGAGGGCACCCTAGGGGGTGGGGCGCCCTCTGTCCATGTGGATGCCTCGTGGCTCTTCTCCGATATCTTTTCGTTCTAGTATTTTTTTATATTTTTCAAAAATAATCTCCGTAAATTTTCAGGTCAATTGGATTCCGTTTGATATTCCTTTTCTGCGAAACTCAAAAATAAGGAAAAAACAGAAACTGGCACTGGGCTTTAGGTCAATAGGTTAGTCCCCAAAATCATATAAAATGACATATAAATGCATATTAAACATTCGAGATAGATAATACAATAGCGTGGAACAATTAAAAATTATAGATACGTTGGAGACGTATCACGATCCTCAGGTGCATGGCATCGCTTCTTCTTTGAATTTGTATTCCAGACTTCAATTCTCCTGAAGTTTAAAGGAGCTCCGGTGTAGATTCCTACCGTCTTCTTGAGACCGTGACGTTAGGATTTCTCATCATGTGGTGAGACTTGTGTGAGTTGCTTTAGATCCATGTAAGGGTTCAACGACGACAACTGCGAGTGGTCCTTAGAGGCACGTGCACGAAGACTTCTTGGTTGTCATCGACAAGGTCAAGTCGGCTCCAGCAGTGCAGCGGCGACAACGGCTCATTCCGACGACAGTAGTGGTCATTATGTGGTCTCAGAATCTCGACGTAATTTTTATTAGGTTTGTACTGTTGATCCTTTTAAAGTTATTATCAACAATGGGTGTTTTTTTTTCGTTTCACTAAAGAACAAGAAAGACCAACCTAATCCTGCATCTCACAGTACATTATTACCCACTCTCCCGTTGATGAAGTCATCGATCCAACTGCCATCTCGGCTCTCTTGCGCCAAACACCGATCCTCCGTTTGAAACCACTCACCATCTCCCACGTGGCCCATCGCCCATCCCAGCAATTCCGGTGAAGCGGCCACGTGCGGTTCTCACGCCGCTCACCACCTCGCCGTGCGATCCCTAACGCGCATCTAGCCAACGGCCACGATGTACACAGCTCGCCCTTCTCCTTCCCCCACCTCGAGCGGCCAAAAGATTCCTCCAAAATAATTACTCTACTTATTACTAGAAACAAAATCACCACAACAAAACACAATTGTTTTTCCCTTCCAAATATACGTCGTCACTCAACTTGGAGAAAGGGGAAGAGAAGCAGAGGAGGAGGAGGAGGACTGAGGAAGGAAGACGAATTCGACTCGGAGTTTTGGACTTGCCATTTGGTATATTCCCATCTTCCCCTTCCCCGCCAGCTGGGTGCTTTCCGTTTAACTAATGGAGTTTGCTTTGGTCCAAGGGTTTGGCACCTGTTCCTTCCCCTAAGGCCCAATCTTGCCGTCCGGCGATTTTTCTTTGGATTTCTTTGGTGAAGCCCTCGGCGGATGGTCGCTTGGGAGCCAAGCATTTGATTCGATCTTAAGTGGTCCAGGTACGCGTCTGGCGTTATTCCTCTGCTTTCTTCCGCCTTCTTCTCTCATGGATTCTTGAATCTGTCAAGTTTCAGGCGATTGGAGGAGCTGCTGGCTGCTGCTGTTCCCGGGGAGTGGATTTTCTTGAGGTATGTGGTGTTTCTGGTTCGGCTTGATCTTTTGTATGCGGCGGACTTGGTCCCTTTTTTTAGTCTCTGAATAACTGATGGAGAAAATGTGAGGGGAAATAGGCGAAAATCAGTTTAGTGTTTGATTAAGGCTGTATGGAACAAGAATATAGCTGTTAACTAGAGTACTTCTTTACTACACTAGAACATCGAACTTCAAAGAGCTTATAATTGGTGTTTGGATAATATAATTAGACGAATACTCGAATAGAGCGCCAGAAGATGCCACAGGCCCACAGCCTCGAATATACCTAAATCTGGAAAAAGTTTTTGGTTAGTTTGGAGGTCTGTTGTCATGATTTACAAGTTTTTAGTACAAGATGAACTCAGTTTGGGGTTCTTCATCTATTCTCAGTGAGATGTAGAGAATGCTCATGCTGATGATAGACTAGACTCACCCGTCTTTTGTTCCTGTGCTTTGTTCATCATTTAATTGAATTATCATTATTTGATTTGCTCTCTAAATCAACCCGGGAGATACAGATCGGCTTAATGTTGGTAGTATGCTATCATGAAAATCTTTGCATGTCTTCGCTGAACACCTCTTTACATTTCCCCATGTGATTACCTTGAACCCATGATGTTCTTTAGTCAGAAGTATTTTTATGTGTAAATGATTGTATACTCTGCTCAATTAAATGGAATGATTCACAAGTACCATCTCTGTTTCTAAATTAAACTGCCAAAACGTCTTATATTCAGGAGCATAGGGTGTAGTTCCTACTTTAAGTATATTATAAGCATTCCGTTTTAAGTTGTTAGAGAATGTTGTTCATCCATACGAGGTTTCAAACTTGGCCTCCATTTGTTACAAGTTTTGAGCATGATACTGAACCTGTATATATATGTATTGGTGAGCAATCCACTAAGGACATTCTACAATGATGATGTAATCCTTTCTCTGTTTCTGAGCAGAACATGCACAGTAACTGTGATGCTAGGGTTCACATCTATACACGGACTTGCAGGTCCCCAGGTCAAATTATGCAGTTAGGTTGAATTCCCATCAGAAACTGGTAGGATGGGATATAGGCCTCTGAAAATCTTTCAGAGAAACATCTTTTGTGCTATACTAGCTATTCATTCCTGCTTATCTGACAAGTGACAACTATGTATCATTATGCCAGTCAAACCGCTAAAATTACTGAAGTATTGTTTTCCTCGTATTATGGTGTCTGTACACAACTTAACCAGAGACAGTAAATAAATGCAGATTGAGCTCCCTGTTATAGATCAGTTGAATTGACCACAGCAAATATATGTAGATTGTTATTAATGTTAGTCAATTCTGTTTAGAGCTTCTTGCTTAAAGAGAGCTAGTTAAATATAGCTAATTGGCATCTGTTGTTCATCTTCTTTCAGGTGCAGTGAATCTGTCCTGCTGTCATAGGTTTAAAAAAAACAATTCAAATTGCCTGGCCTTGGATCAAGTCCATTTTCCTATAGAGATTGCCATCTGTCTTAAGTCAAAGCAGCTGTATTTCTGGCAAACACAACGAGCTAGTTTCATATGCAGCGTTCAGTTGATGGCTGCTCATCCTGTTGAATCAGAAGCAAGCAGTGAAACAGACAATCACCCTTTACTGATAGACCACATGGAAAATACTGCTCATCTTGAGATTGCAATTGAGAGCCCAAGGGATGATGTTGCTTCATCGTCAACCACTCGTCGGGAGGATAATGATGGTTTGGATCGATTGCCTCACATCTCAGAAAGTTCTTCGGAGACAACTACTGCATCTAACTCTCAAAGTGCTCCTCTAGCAAGAAGAGATGCTAATCGTGCTCGTCATCGGCAAAGTCCGTTGAATTCTAGTTGCTGGATCTCCATTGAGCTTGTTGTAACAGTTAGCCAGATTATAGCGGCCATTTGTGTTCTGTCATTGTCAAGGAAGGAACGTCCGCATTCTCCATTATTTGAGTGGGTCATTGGTTATACGGTAGGTTGTGTTGCTACTCTTCCTCTTCTCTACTGGCGCTATCTCCATCGCAACCGCCCAACAACTGGGCAAGAACCAGCAAGTCAGAACTTCCCTCCGAACAGCATACCTGAGTCCAATTCTCACACAACAAATTCGGCCCCTGGCATGTCTGAAGCTGGTTTTGTAACTGACACAAATGGAGTCTCGCAAAACAACGTGCTTACCAGAAATCCCAGGTAACATTGTCTTCAGTTCCATGATTACTTCAGCCCCTTTTAAATTTATATGCCTGTACTCTAATTCATCTACTGTCTCTCTCTGTAAGACATGTGGAGAAATTGCGTTAAACCTCTATTTGTTGTGCTATTATGATTGCACAGTAGGATAACATAAATGGGGTAATGTGGACACAATCTGATGACAAAAATATACATGACTATTATTCTGCCAACGTTTTGTTAAAGTAAAGCTATCGTCCTGTGTGGAGGGCATTAGTATTCTCAGCACTTCTTTGGCTAGCTTTCTTTAGAGTGCAGCCTCTGAGTTGCTATGTTTTAAGTTTTAAACTGAGGTGCACCCGGACTCTTTCTTACAGGGCCCAAGCTTATGCCGATCACTTCAGGATGGCCCTTGACTGTTTCTTCGCCGTGTGGTTTGTTGTGGGGAATGTGTGGGTATTTGGTGGACATTCCTCTGCCCATGACGCTCCCAACTTATACTGGTGAGCTGCTAGCTTCCCGTGCTGCAGTATCTTTGCAACTCATTTATGTGTTTCATAAGTGTAAATCTTTTCTTTTTCAGGTTGTGTATAGCCTTCCTCACATTTAGCTGCATCGGCTATGCTATGCCTTTCATTCTGTGCGCACTGATATGTTGCTGCCTGCCCTGCATAATCTCCCTAATGAGCTTTCGTGAAGATCTAAACCAAAACAAAGGTGCTACTGCAGAAGCAATCAATGCCTTGAGAACATACAAGTTCAAAACGAAGAAGTCCCGTAACGGCGAGGGGATTGAAGTCGGCGGCGGAGTTGTTGCTGCTGGAACAGACAAGGAGCGGATTGTTTCTGCTGAAGATGCTGTGAGTTTTTCTCCCACACTCCTATCTACTCCCCTCATTCACTATTACAAGATGTTCTGGATATTTCAATATAGACTGAAATGAGCGAACAAACACACTAAAACGTGTCTACATATATCCCATTTAGAAAAAAGTTGGAACATCTTATAGTAGTGGGAGGGAGTATTACACAACTTTCTTACCTATACTCTTGATTTAAAGCCTGAGGTGCGTCCTTTGATATGCAGATTTGCTGTATCTGCCTAGCAAGATACTCGAACAATGATGATCTCCGAGAGCTTCCTTGCACCCACTTCTTCCACAAAGAATGCGTAGACAAATGGCTCAAGATAAACGCACTGTGCCCCCTCTGCAAAGCTGAGATAGACAGTGGCCCGACAACTGCTCCTGCCATTGGCTTTGGGCGTCGCCACAGTGACAACAGGGTAGGAAATGACATCGAATCGCAGCTGTAACTCTGCATTATCCATTGAGGGTGCAACATGTCCCTGATGTGGCTTCGACAGAGCAATTTGTAAATTATAAAATGAAATAGTTGACACAATGTACGGGCCCCCTTATATTATCGAACCGGCTCTTCACGGTCTGATTAGTGTCTCATTGTCAAAATATGTTCCGAAGATGGTAATTCAGGTTACCGGACATGAATTACGAGCCTTTGCTGGTTACCTTTGTTGGTTACTGATGGCAATCCTCCCGGTTTTAGCAGACTGGCTAGAGATGGTTAATAGCCATTTGTTTTTCCTTTGTCTAAATACCAGATGCTGATCAGAGCACATAATAGACAGAAGAAGTTTGCTAACTTTGACTCTTGCAGATTACGTTAATGTACTATTTATGTTGCTACGTACTCCTTGCAGAAAGAAACCATAAATTACGTTGTAGTCCCTCTGTTCTTAAATATTTGTCTTTCTAGAGATTTCAAATGGATTACCACATACAGATGTATATAGACATATTTTAGATCACTTATTTTGCTCCGTACGTAGTCACTTGTTGAAATATCTAGAAAGACAAATATTTAGAAACGGAGGGATTACAATGTATTTTATGGTTTCTGCAAGGAGATGGTAATATGATCGATGGCTGCAATCCATAGTTGATTGATGGTGCTGGCGAAAACAGCATCAAGAGAAGATGGCCGATCATTCCCTGAACTATTTTACTTCTGCTGTTGTTCTCCTTGATGGTGCTAAGCACAGAATAACCTCTGGCGTTCCCACATCATGCAGTACCCAGACCACACCAGGAAAGGTGGCCATCTTTCTAGAGAAGTATGGCTCTCCTTCTATTTGCGGATGACTCGCTTATACTTATGTCTGCTGATGAAAAGAATGCATTATGAGTTAGAACAATCCTTGACGAAAATTGTACGAGCTCAGGTCAGATGGTGAGTGAAGAGAAATGTAGCATCTTTGTCAGTCCCAATACTGATGTTCATTCAAGGGTACAAGTGTGTAAATTGCTAAATATCATGACAGAGTCCCCAAATGACAAGTGCGTGGGTTTTTGCCTGCAATGGTGGGAGTGGACCGTTCAGATTGTTTCCGCATCTTATTGATGGAGTTTGTGCAAGAGTTGCAGGGTGGAAGGAGAAATGCTATCAACAGGAGGAAAGTAATTGTTGCTTTAGAGTTGTGGATCAACCCATACGCGTGCTTGCAATGTTAGTGTTCAAAATCCCGAAAAAACGTTGTTTTGTTGCGCTGGTTTCATGAAGTCTTGGCACAACGATTTTCTGAACCCCGTGATGAACGAATCGTTCGATGGGAGCAGTTCCCACGCAATCGATCACCGGCTATTAGTGTCAAGTATTCATTGGGTAGCATGGTGAAAATTATGTATCCTAAGCTTATGGGTGCAATGGGATTTAGAAACCTAGAATATTTTAACCTGGGCATGTTAGCCAAACAATGATGAGAATTAATGGAGGAACCAAACTCTTTGTGTGTTTCTGCTCTAAGAGCGAATATTTCCTGGAAGGAAATTTGCTTAATGCAAAAGCAAAGAAGGGTTAATCAATGACGCGACAAGTATTATGGCAGGATTGGAAGCCTTTAAAGGATGATATGTTTGCCAATCCCAAGTGAACATATGGGAGGACAATTGGGTTATTTTGAGTCCAAATTTAAGGGTGAGAACACCCGAGAAGGTTTAATGCTGAATAAAGTTTCAAATCTCCTTAATCTAGAGATGAGTACTGTAACACCCACAATGCGGCTATAACTCCCACGTGTCGGGGCACGATTTAGAGGCATAGCCGCATGATAGGCTTGTCGCAAGAGGGGTAATCTCCACACATCTCATGTACTGAATAAAAAAGGGATAAAGAGTTGTCTTATAATCGCCACTCCACAATACATAATTAAATCATACATCATCCAAAGTACAATCAAAGGTCCGACTACGGAATCAAAATAAAAGAAGACAACCCCAAATGCTAGATCCCCGATCGTCCCAACTGGGCTCCACTACCGATCAATAGGAAACGAAACACAATAACGATCAAGATCTTCATCGAGCTCCCACTTGAGCTCGGTTGCGTCACCTGCACTGGTATCATCGGCACCTGCAACTGTTTGGAAGTATCTGTGAGTCACGAGGACTCAGCAATCTCACACCCGTGAGATCAAGACTATTTAAGCTTATGGGTAGGAGAAAGTGGTGAGGGGAAGCTGCAGCAAGCACTAAGCATATATGGTGGCTAACATACGCAAATGAGAGCGAGAAGAGAAGCAACGCAACGGTCGAGAAGCTAGAAATGATCAAAAAGTGATCCTGAAACTACTTGTCGTGGTTCTAAGCCTGACAGTAGAGTGGGGGGTAGGTATGGAGAGGCAAGGTCCTAGCTATGGAGAGGTTGTAAACACAGGAGATGTACGAGTTCAGGCCCTTCTCGAAAGAAGTAAAAGCCCTACGTCTCGGAGCCCAGAGGCGGTCGAGTGGATTATATGTATACAAGTTACAGGGTGCCGAACCCCTCTACCTGTGGAGGGGGGTGGCTTATATAGAGTGCGCCAGGACCCCAGCCAGCCCACGTAGGAGAGGGTTTAAGGTGAGTTAAGTCTGGGGCGTTACTGGTAACGCCCCATATAAAGTGTCTTTACTATCATAAAGTCTACTTAATTACAGGCCGTTGCAGTGCAGAGTGCCTCTTGACCTTCTGGTGGTCGAGTGAGTCTTCGTGGTCGAGTCCTTCAAGTCAGTCGAGTGAGTCCCTCGTTGGTCGACTGGAAGGTGACCTCTTCTAAGGGTGTCTTTGGGCATGGTACTTAGATCAGGTCAGTGACCCTACCCTAGGTACATGACCCCATCATTAGCCCCCGAATGGATTGAGGCTTCGAGTGAGGAAGGAGTTGATGTTGTTTCCGATTAACTTTTGCACACTGGTCGTGCGTTGTTCTGGACCAAAGAATCTCTTCGTTGGTAGTGAGCAACTTGTCTTCAGTCGACTCGATCCATTCTCTTCTTTCGTCGAGTGATCTTTCGGGCTTTGACGATTTCCGAGCGACGGATCGCAGGAAATCCCGCGTCTGACAGACCGATCTGCCGTTCGCGGATTCCGCGGGATGCGAAATTTGGGGAAGCGCGTGAAGTGGAGCGGACCGCGGCGTTCGGATGGGACGGGACATAGACGCCTCGATCCCCGCGCCGCTTTCTTCGCCACATATCCCGCCTGCATAACTGTTCCTGGATATGATTAGATCGACCGGGCCCACCTGTCATCCACTCGGAAGGGACCTTATAAATACGCCCGGCGAGGGTTTTTTGTACAGTGCCTCAGCATTCTCTTTCTCTGCTCCCTTCGTCTCCGTCCAGCGCGCTCGCTCTCGCCTCCGCACAACTTCTCCTCGCGCGTCTCACCGGCAACCATGGCCAAGGAGAAGACGGCGGCACTGGAACGCGCGAAGAAGGCGTCGGCGACGGAGAAGGCGAAGGGGAGATCCACCAGCCGCGGCGGGTCTTCGTCTAGATCCCGCCTGCCGAAGGGCTGGGTCCAAGGAGATTGGATCCAGTCGACCATCACGGAGAAAGATCTCCTCGACATGGCCAATGAGGGTCTGATCCCTCATGGAGCTGCGAGGCTTCCGGGGAAGGAGTGGCAGCCCCAGCCAGAAGAGGGTGAGTGCGTGCTCTTGGCCACCCATGTTGATCGTGGATTTTCTTTGCCGCCGAGTATTTTCTTTCGTGGTTTCTTGAACTTCTTTGGAGCGCAGCTCCACCACTTTACCCCAAATTCTATCGCCTATCTTGCCGCGTTTGTGTCCATGTGTGAGGGTTTTCTGGGCTGTCGACCGCACTGGGGCTTGTTCAAGCATATATTCACGTGTCGCTCTCAGACCGTGAAGAAGGCGAGCCCAGGCGACGAAAGAACCCGAGTCGTCCAAATGTGTGGGGGCCTGGGGATCCACGTGAGGAATAAGAGCACCTTCCCAGCCATGACTTTTCCCGAGTCAGTCAGAGGCTGGCAGTCGACCTGGTTCTACTGCCAGGATCAGTCGACGCCGGGGCAGTCGAGTGGACTCCCTCAGTTTACCATGGACCGAGTGAACAGGCCCTCCTCTCTGAAGTTGATTCCGGAGAAGAAAGCAGACGTGAAGATGTTGATGGAGCGCGTGGTACAGTTGGTTCGGGAGGGAGTGACGGGCATGGATCTCCTGGAGGTTTTCCTTAGGCGTCGTATCCAGCCCCTTCAGTTCCGGAGCCACTGCATGTGGTTGTACTGTGGGACTGAAGACGAGACTCGAGTCCATCCAGAAGCAGTCGATGATGTCACTCTGGAAAGATGGATGGCCGCCGTTACCGGAAACAAGGATAACCCACGCGGAGCCAGAAGGATTCCTCCACTCGACCACAACAGTGATCCAAACAAGGTATGCCTGCTCTGCTCTCCACTGTGTTCTTGTCATATTCATTTCTGTTTATTCTGCCAATTGGTCGATTGATCCTTGTCTTGATGTCTATCAGGCCCTCACCGAGCTGTACTCGATGCCCAATGGAGCACAGGCTCCGACTGAGGAGGGTGAGGCGAGTGGGGGCGAGAGCCAGGAGGAGGAGGAATGGGACTCGGACGTTGCTGAGGATGATGATGACGATGACGACGATGACGGTGATGAAGATGACGCTGAAGACGAGGAAGAAGAGGAGGAGGAGGTCGTACCACCGCGCTCAGAAAGGCGGTCGAAGCTTGTCCACGACCCTTCGACTGAACGTGGCAAGGGGGTTGCGACCGTTGCACAGTCGACCAAGCGCCCTGGGACCACCTCTCCGGCGCCGACTGAAAAGGCGCCGAAGCAGCCCCGGGCGGCTCCGTCGAAGCTGACCAAGCTCCTGCCGAAGATGAAGGTGTCCATCCCCACCATATTAGGGTAATCATGCTGCTTAAGTCTTCTTATTTTGTGTGAACTTTGTCTCTGGTTGACGCTGAAGTTAGTCGACTGATTCTTTGGAGTTGCAGTGCTGCTACTTCTGAGACCTCAGCCCGGGCTGATGACCATGAGATGGAGGACGCAGCAACCTCAAAATCAGGTACTATGTTCTTAACGCCGTTTTTAGTCGACTGACTCATGATCTCTAATCCTGATTCTTCTCTGTAGCTCCGCCCAATGTTGTTATCACTCTCCCTGATGATGATGAGGATGAGGAACCGCTGAAGCGCAGAAAGAGTAGGAAAGCGTCTGCCAGCAGGGTGCCCCAGGATGTGACGGCGCCTGAGACTCTGATTGCGGAGGAAGAGAATACCACTCGACACACTGTGTCCTTCGCAGATCCACTGACGAGTCTCAGTAGCCCTCCCTCTTCACGACGCACCACGTCCCAGAGGACCAAGTTGGCGCCGCGAAGGAGGCGATACGCCAGGCAGGGATCATGATGGAGCAGTTAAGGACCATCCGGGATGCGAGCCAGGCAGCTTACGACGCCAGTTCCGCCCTTCAAAGCAATGTTCAGGTCAGTCGACCACCGCCTGTTCTGTTAGGATATGCTATCAAAAACTTTTCTTTCCAGAATTTATAGTAGTCACCCAGTGGGTGTGTCGACTTAGACTCCGTGTTAGTGGGGGCACGCTGAGTGCACCCGCTGGGTGTAGTCCCCAAGGCTAAGGTCGACTGCTGGCAGTCGACCTTAGGCTTTATAATTTCAGTCTTTGCGTCATTCGACTATGTCGACTAGATTTCGCAAACTGGTCGACTGGTCGACTCTGTCTTCAATAGGATTAGTGGGGGCACGCTGAGTGCACCCACTGGGTGTAGTCCTCAAGGCTAAGGTCGACTGCTGGCAGTCGGCTTTAGGTTTTATAATTTAAGTCTTTGCGTCATTCGACTATGTCGAATGGATTTCGCAAACCGGTGGGGGCACGCTGAGTGCACCCACTGGGTGTAGTCCCCGAGACTGTGGTCGACTGCTTGCAGTCGATTACAGTCTTAAAGAATACATCTCTCTTTTTTTTTTGAGGTCGACTGGTCGACTCTATCTTCGATAGGATTAGTGGGGGCACGCTGAGTGCACCCACTGGGTGTAGTCCCCGAGACTACGGTCGAATGCTTGTATTCGGCTGTAGTCTTAAAAACATGTGATTTTTCCTTTTTTAATTGGAAGTGAATTATATTTGACATTTAGTCGATTGGTTCTTCGCAGAACTCCTGTGATCTTGTGGCTCGCTACTCTGAGCTGGAAAACAAGCACGTTCAGCTCGAGCTGAATTTGAAGCTGGTTCAGGAGAAACTGACGAAGGCAAAGGAGGAGACCGAAGGTATGTTTGGTGAGACCTTGACGACTGATCTTCCCCTTCGTTTGTTTCAAAATCTGATCTTGCTGTAACTTGCAGGTAAGGTAAGGGAGGCCCAACAGAAAAAAGACCTTGAACTAGCTGAGAAGATCAAGCTTGCTGACGAGAAGTTAGCTTCAGTCACCAAGCTTGAACAAGATAATACCAATCTGAAAGCTGCTCTTGGGATCGCCAACAAGGAGGTCAGTCGACTGAAAACTGATAAAGCTGCCCTGACCGACCAAGTCAGTAAGTTGACTGGGAAGACAAATGATCTGGAGGCCTTCCTGAGTGGTCTTGCTAAGAAGCTGTTTCTTATGCTTGAAGGTAAACCTCTATGCTAGGCAATTATTTCCAATCGTGGTTTTTCCATTCGACCATCACCTTGACTCGGTGATCGTCCTTGCAGAATTTTGTCAAAACTTTGAAGAAGAAACTAGCCGGCTGGAACCAAACCTCGACCCCGTCAATTCTCCGGTGAACAATGAAGTTGCCATGAATGTTTTCCGACTGGAGTCCCGTGTTGCAGCTGCCGTGGACTATCTTGCAAGGCTGAAGGTCGCCACATCTCGCATCGACTCGACGCTGTGGCCCGGGGAGACACTTTAGAATGACCTTGAGTCGCTGATGGCTCGCTTGAACACGATCCCTGGTCGAGTGCAGGAGTGGAAGAAGTCCTCGGCTCGGTGCGGTGCAGATGTTGCTCTGTGTCTGGCCCGAGTCCACTGCAAAGATGCGCGAGAAGAGAAGCTGGCGGCTCTCCGGGTGGCCAACACCAAGAAACACGACTTCAGGTCCTTTATGGAAACTTTCCTTGCGGCTGCCACTCGGATCGCAGACGAAATTGATCTTGATGAGTTTGTTGCACCTTCCAGCCCTCCCCAGGAGGGGTAAAAAACTTCTTCTAAGCTCGACGCTTTAAATTTGCCTCGGTATGCCGAGTGGAATTGTAACCGATAAACCTTAACGGGCTTAGCGCCTGAGCACTTTCGGTTCCTTTAGATATCGATTCGAACTTGAATTTGGTGCTTGAATATGATTGCTTTTGGCTCGAAATGTCTTTTGCAGGTTCAAAGCAGGGCGCCTTTATTGCAATCGACTTATTCCTTAGTCCACTTAGGCGAGCACTGGGCTGCGGCTAAGCCTCCGAGTGGAAGTCTGGCTTATCACTCGGTAGGATTTTTATAACTTAGGCGAGTACTTGGACTGCAGCTAAGCCTCCGAGTGGAAGTCTGGCTTACCACTCGGCAGGATTTTTATAACTTAGGCGAGTACTTGGACTGCAGCTAAGCCTCCGAGTGGAAGTCTGGCTTACCACTCGGTAGGATTTTTGATTACTTAGGCGAGCACTGGGCTGCAGCTAAGCCCCCGAGTGAGAGGTTTGCTCTTCACTCGGAAGGATTTTGATAACTTAGGCTAGCACTGGGCTGCAGCTAAGCCTCCGAGTGAGAGGTTTGCTCTTCACTCGGTAGGATTTTTATAACTTAGGCGAGTACTTGGACTGCAGCTAAGCCTCCGAGTGGAAGTCTGGCTTACCACTCGGTAGGATT
>NC_041380.1:104901488-105054905 GCF_002162155.2 Triticum dicoccoides | reverse complement strand
TTTGCTCTTCACTCGGTAGGATTTTTATAACTTAGGCGAGTACTTGGACTGCAGCTAAGCCTTCGAGTGGAAGTCTGGCTTACCACTCGGTAGGATTTTTATAACTTAGGCGAGTACTTGGACTGCAGCTAAGCCCCCGAGTGAGAGGTTTGCTCTTCACTCGGTAGGATTTTTGATTACTTAGGCGAGTACTTGGACTGCAGCTAAGCCCCCGAGTGAGAGGTTTGCTCTTTACTCGGTAGGATTTTTATAACTTAGGCGAAACGGATTCGCAGCTAAGCCTCCGAGTGGGAGTCTGGCTCACCACTCGGTAGGATTTTTTACAAACTTAGGCGGAACGGATTCGCGGCTAAGTCACCCACCGAGGGGAAATTTTATTAGACAAAATGAAAAGTGACAAAAATTATGGAGGAACTATGACACTATTATTTTGAGGTCCATGAACTACAGGAGTACTTTATTGCAACTCATCCGAGTGATAAAACTTAAGTGTAAAATGGGCGGAGTAGTTCCGCGTTCCAAGCTCGGGGCTCGTCGATATTATGCTCGACGTTGTAAAGACGGTATGCCCCGTTGTGGAGAACCTTGGTGACGATGAAGGGACCTTCCCAAGAAGGAGCAAGCTTGTGTGGTTTGTGCTAATCCACTCGGAGAACCAAATCTCCTTCCTGGAAGGCTCGACCTCTCACATTTCTGGCGTGGAAACGACGCAAATCTTGTTGGTAGATGGTCGACCGGATCAGAGCCATCTCCCTTTCTTCCTCTAAAAGGTCGACTGCGTCCTGCCGTGCTTGTTCAGCTTCTGCTTCGTTGTAGATTTCAACTCGAGGAGCATTGTGGAGAAGATCACTCGGCAAGACTGCTTCAGCTCCATAGACCAAGAAGAATGGAGTTCTTCCGGTCGACCGATTAGGTGTGGTCCGCAGTCCCCAAAGCACTGAGGGAAGTTCGTCGACCCAAGCTCCAGCTGCATGCTTGAGATCACGCATCAGTCGGCGTTTCAATCCCTTGAGAATCAGGCCATTGGCTCGCTCTGCTTGTCCATTCGACTGCGGATGGGCGACTGAAGCGTAGTCGACCCGTGTGCCTTGAGAGTTGCAGAAATCTCTGAATTCCTCCGAGTCAAAGTTCGACCCATTATCCGTAATGATGCTGTGCGGGACTCCATATCTGAATATTAGTTCCCTGATGAAGCTAACAGCAGTACCAGCGTCAAGGTTCTTGATTGGTTTAGCCTCAATCCACTTGGTGAACTTGTCGACTGCCACCAGTACATGCGTGAAGCCACTTCGCCCTGTTCTCAAAGGACCGACCATGTCCAACCCCCATACTGCGAAAGGCCAGACGAGTGGAATGGTCTTCAGGGCTGATGCAGGCTTGTGCGACATATTCGAGTAAAACTGACATCCCTCGCACTTATCCACTATCTCCTTTGCCATCTCATTCGCCTTTGGCCAGTAAAATCCGGATCGGTATGCTTTGGCCACGATAGTCCGAGAGGACGCGTGGTGACCACAGGTCCCCGAGTGAATATCATTAAGGATGATTCGACCTTCTTCCGGTGTTATGCACTTCTGACTGACTCCAGTCGCGCTTTCTCTATATAACTGTCCTTTGATTACGGTAAAGGCCTTAGATCGGCGGACGATCTGTCGAGCCTCTTCCTCATCCTCCGGGAGCTCTCTTCTCAGGATATACGCGATATATGGAACTGTCCAATCGGGAATGACCACCAAGATCTCCATGACCAAGTCGACCACTGCTGGGACTTCAACCTCAGTCGGATCTGTGGCACTCTTGGGCTGTGGAGCTTCTTCGGTGAAAGGATCTTCTTTGACTGACGGAGTGTGTATATGCTCCAAGAACACACCACTCAGAATGGCTTCTCTCTTGGATCCTATCTTTGCTAGATCATCAGCTGCTTGATTTTTCAGTCGGGGTATATGATGGAGCTCCAACCCCTCGAACTTCTTTTCCAGCTTCCTCACTGCACTGCAGTATCCAGTCATGGCTGGGCTTCTCACGTCCCACTCCTTCATCACTTGGTTGACCACTAAATCCGAGTCGCCATAGACCATCAGGCGACGGACGCCGAGTGAAATGGCCATGCGCAACCCATATAAGAGGGCCTCATATTCTGCCTCATTGTTGGAGGAATCAAAGTGAATCTGGAGCACATATCTGAGCTTATCTCCTCTGGGGGAAACCAGGACGACCCCAGCACCGGAACCATTCAACATCTTAGAGCCATCAAAGAACATGGTCCAATGCTCCGAGTGAACTTCAGTCGGCTGCTGCTGTTCAATCCACTCGGCGAGGAAATCTGCTATTGCCTGGGACTTAATGGCTTTCTTTGCCTCAAACTTGATATCAAGGGGAAGAAATTCAATCGCCCATTTGGCCACTCGACCAGTTGCATCTCTGTTGTGCAAAATCTCTGATAGTGGAGCGTCGCTGACGACTGTGATGGAATGATCAGAGAAATAATGAGCAACCTTCTTTGTGGTCATGTATATTCCATACACAAGCTTCTGATAATGAGGATATCTCTGCTTGGATGGAGTCAAGACTTCAGACAAATAATACACTGGGCGCTGAACTTTGAGAGCTTTTTCTTCTTCTTCCCGCTCGACCGTAAGCACAATACTGACGACTTGTCCTGTGGCTGCGATATAGAGCAACAGAGGCTCTTTGCTGATTGGAGCAGCAAGCACCGGCTGGGTGGAGAGCAGAGCTTTTAGCTCGGCAAACGCTGCATCAGCTTCTGGAGTCCACTCGAACTTGTCTACCTTCTTCATCAGTCGGTAAAGAGGCAATGCCTTTTCACCGAGTCGTGAGATGAATCGACTTAATGTGGCCAAGCATCCAGTAAGCTTCTGGACATCGTGCACTCGCACAGGGCGTTTCATTCGGAGAATAGTGCCGATCTTCTCTGGATTAGCATCGATTCCTCGTTCGGAAACGAGAAAACCGAGTAACTTGCCACCAGGAACTCCAAATGTGCACTTTGATGGATTGAGCTTGATATCATACCTTCTGAGGTTGGCAAATGTTTCGGCGAGATCAGCGAGCAGGTCGGAACCTTTTCGCGACTTGACAACGATAGCATCCATATATGCTTCCACATTCCGACTGATTTGAGTGAGTAGACACTTCTAAATCATTCGCATAAATGTGGCTCCAGCATTCTTGAGGCCGAATGGCATGGTGATATAGCAGAAGCACCCGAATGGAGTGATGAAAGCTGTTTTTATCTCGTCGGGTCCGTACAGACGGATCTGGTGGTACCCGGAGTAGGCGTCTAGAAAAGACAGTCTCTCGCATCCCGCGGTCGAGTCAACAATTTGATCTATGCGAGGGAGAGGAAAATGATCTTTCGGGCGGGCCCGGTTGATGTGCTTGAAATCAATGCACATTCGGAGCGATTTGTCCTTCTTAGGAACCATGACGACATTAGCGAGCCACTCGGAGTGGTATATCTCCCGGATAAATCCTGCCGCCAACAGTCGAGCCACTTCCTCACCAATGGCTTTTCTCTTCTGGACGGCGGACCGCCGAAGATGCTCTTTGACTGGTTTTGCAGATGAGTCGACTCTTAGGCGATGCTCAGCCAGTCCCCTGGGAACACCTGGCATGTCAGCGGGCTTCCATGCAAAAATGTCCCAGTTCTCACGGAGGAACTGGATGAGCGCTTCTTCCTATTTCGGGTCGAGTGTTGTGGAGATGTGGGTCGGAGCTGCATCGGGGCCGGTCGGGTGAATGTGAACAGGCTTCGTCTCACCGGACGACTGAAATGCAGACTCTGTGGCGGGTTTCTTGGATCGCAGCAAATCACTCGGATCTGCATTTTGCTTGTATTCTTCGAATTCGACCGCTGTCACCTGGGAATCGGCAACCTTTGAGCCCTTCTGAAAGCACTCTTCTGCCTTTTTCCGATCACCGGTGATAGTGATCACTCCCTTGGGGCCGGGCATCTTCAATTTGAGGTACACGTAACATGGTCGAGCCATGAACCGTGCGTAAGCTGGTCTCCCCAAAATGGCATGATATGCACTCTGAAAATCCACGACCTCAAACGTCAACTTTTCTTTGCGAAAATGTTTCGAATCGCCAAACACCACGTCCAGAGCTATTTGGCCGAGTGACTCGGCTTTCTTCCCTGGTATAACTCCATGAAAGCTCATGTTACTGGTGCTCAGTCGGGACATCGGAATGCCCATTCCTTTCAGTGTGTCTGCATACAACAAATTCAGCCCGCTTCCACTGTCCATCAGCACTTTTGTCAGTCAAGTGCCTTCAACAACTGGATCGACCACCAAAGCTTGCCTCCGAGGGGTGGCAATATGAGTCGGGTGATCAGATTGGTCGAAGGTGATGGGTGTTTGGGGCCATTTCAGATAATTTGCTTTTGCTGGGGCAACCATGTTCACCTCACGGTTAATTACTTTCAATCGACTCTTGCTCTCCACATCTGCAAAGATCATTAGAGTAGAGTTGATATGCGGATATCCTTCCTCACTGTCCTCCTTGTCTTCGGCCTTGTCCGACTCCTTCTCCTTGTCCTTAGACTGTTTTCCCTGAAACTGCTGGATCAGGAGTCGACATTGGTGAGTGGTGTGCTTCGGGTAGATGATATTCCCCTCTTCGTCTTTCTTCGTGTGGATGTGACATGGCATATCCATTACGTCGTTCCCTTGTTTATCCTTTACCTTCTTAGGGTTCCAGGATCCTTTTGGTTTCCCTTTAAACTTTCCTTGAGTCACGGCCAGAGCCTCTCCAGGAGCTGCTGGTTCAGCCTTCCGCTTCTGTTTCCGACTGGTGTTTCCTTTTTCCGACTGACTCGACTTGTGCTTGCCGCTTCGGAGTCGGTCTTCTTCTTCGCCGTTGGCGTACTTGGTAGCAATCTCCATCATCCGACTCAAGGTCATGTCATCGGTTCGACCAAACTTCAAACTCAATTCTCTGTTCTTGACGCCATCTTTAAAGGCGCAGACTGCCTGATGATCAGACACATTCTCCACAGTATGGTGCAAAGTGATCCATCTCTGAATATACTCTCTGAGAGTCTCATTGGTCTTCTGCACGCAGACTTGCAACTCTATCAGTCCAGCTGGTCGCTTGCAAGTTCCTTCAAACGTTCTGATGAACACTCGGGACAGATCTTCCCAAGTGTAAATGCTGCTAGGAGGTAATTGAGTCAACCATGCCCTGGCAGAACCTTCCAGCATGAGGGGCAAATGCTTCATGGCCACCTCGTCGTTCCCACCACCAATCTGAACTGCCACTCGGTAGTCCTCAAGCCAAGTTTCAGGCTTAGACTCACCAGTGAACTTGCTGACTCCTGTTGCCAACCTGAAATTGGGAGGGATAACTGCGGCTCTGATAGCTCTGCTGAAACATTCAGGACCAGAAACATGCACTCGACTGCTTGTGGGCGCATCTCTGTCGAGTCCGCCTCGATGGGCTCTGTTCCGGTCGACCAAACCTTGCACGATAATGGATCGCGCGTCGAAGCCTGGTTCTCTGGGGTCGATTGGAACTCTTCGCCCCGTACTGAACTGACGTCTGTCATCTTGCTGCCGAGGAGCGTAAGACCCACCCCTCGGAGGGGAATTGGGCACTCGAAGCCTATCATCGCGGTCGAGTCGGTCACCATATTGGTCTCGCCGATTCTCGCGCCCTTCACGCCGTGGAGGCGATCTGGGACTGTGAGCCGACTGAACCGTATTCGCAGCGACGGATCGACTGTGAATTCTGTTGCGCGACTGCGACACGGCCGAATTCTGGTCTCCTGCTGCCCGGAGCAGATCCCTGATCTGCATCAAGCCTCTGCCAGCTTCCGACTGAGAGGGCTGGATGGACTCTGCTATACGGGTCGCAGCTGCTAAATTCTGGATTGGGGTTCGATATACCTGAGTCGGCGGGAAGAGTTGACGTCGACTGGTGTCGGGAACTTGTTGCCGCGCACGCTCGTCGAGTGCTCGCTGAAGATTCTCCAGTCGAGTGCGTTCGGCCAAATTGGCCAAACGTGCCTCCTCCAAGGCGCGAGCTTCGGGGGTTTCTCCTGCGATGGGAGTACGCAGGACATCCACGTTCCTGCGGCGAAGTTCTTCTCTTTGCAGAGAGTCGAGTGGCTCGGGCTGGTACTCTTCGTGATCTCGTGCGGGGTCGCCTCCGTCGCCTGCTCCACCATCACGGGCGAAGCCAAGGGGACTGCGGGGCCCGTCGACCATCAGGATTTCCGCCGCTGGATCACTGCTATCGCACTCGGATGCGGTCTCTACGGAGCCAGTCGACAAGTCGAACAGGCCGTAGAGAGATTCGTCGGGCTCGATTGCTGCAACTTGGGTGGTGGCCATTTGGCGAGCCACCGCGTGCCTCACCCACCGCTGAATCCTCGACCGGCCCGAGCGCTTGCGCTGGCGGGAGACCGGGAAGGTGGTCGATGGGGATGTCGACCGATACGGGGTCGACGGTTGCCGCAGCAGAACGCCGCGGACACATGCGCGAAAATGCGTCGCACCGCGGACGGGGAGCGCATCAACGTCGAGTGGAGCCTCCTGGAGCCAGGCGGAGTCGTCGGCGATGAAGACGAGAGCGCCGAGACGGATCTCTCGACCCTCGACCAAAACTCCAGCAGCCACCATGATGAAAGTACTCGGAAGAATCGCAACTTCCCCACAAAATCGCTAAAACACCTGCCCCACGGTGGGCGCCAACTGTCGTGGTTCTAAGCCTGACAGTAGAGTGGGGGGTAGGTATGGAGAGGCAAGGTCCTAGCTATGGAGAGGTTGTAAACACAGGAGATGTACGAGTTCAGGCCCTTCTCGGAAGAAGTAAAAGCCCTACGTCTCGGAGCCCAGAGGCGGTCGAGTGGATTATATGTATACAAGTTACAGGGTGCCGAACCCCTCTACCTGTGGAGGGGGGTGGCTTATATAGAGTGCGCCAGGACCCCAGCCAGCCCACGTAGGAGAGGGTTTAAGGTGAGTTAAGTCTGGGGCGTTACTGGTAACGCCCCACATAAAGTGTCTTTACTATCATAAAGTCTACTTAATTACAGGTCGTTGCAGTGCAGAGTGCCTCTTGACCTTCTGGTGGTCGAGTGAGTCTTCGTGGTCGAGTCCTTCAAGTCAGTCGAGTGAGTCCCTCGTTGGTCGACTGGAAGGTGACCTCTTCTAAGGGTGTCTTTGGGCATGGTACTTAGATCAGGTCAGTGACCCTACCCTAGGTACATGACCCCATCACTACTTACGCACAATCATAACACAAGAACCGTGTTCACTTCCCGGACTCCGCCGAGAAGAGACCATCACGGTTACACACGCGGTTGATTCATTTTAATTAAGTTAAGTGTCAAGTTCCCTACAACCGAATATTAACAAATTCCCATCTGCCACATAACCGCGGGCACGACTCTCGAAAGTTTATACCCTGCAGGGGTGTTCCAACTTAGCCCATCACAAGCTCTCACAATCAACGAAGGATATTCCTTCTCCCGGAAAGACCCGATCAGTCTCGGAATCCCAGTTACAAGACATTTCGACAATGGTAAAATAAGACCAGCAAAGCCGCCCGATGTGCCGACAAATCCCGATAGGAGTCGCACGTATCTCGTTCTCAGGGCACACCGGATGGGCAAGACGTTGGGTTGGCATAGACCCTGGTTGCCCAGGGGGCGCTGGACATCGCCCAGGTTGGACCAACACTCAGAGGAGCACTGGCTCGAGGGTTTAAAATAAAGATGACCCTTGAGTCAGCAGAACCCAAGGGAAAAAGGATTAGGTGGCAAATGTTAAAACCAAGGTTGGGCCTTGCTGGAGGAGTTTTATTCAAAACGAACTGTCAAGGGGTTCCCATAACACCCAACCGCGTAAGGAACGCAAAATCAAGAAGCATAACACCGGTATGACGGAAACTAGGGCGGCAAGAATGGAACAAAACACCAGGCATAAGGCCGAGCCTTCCACCCTTTACCAAGTATATAGATGCATTAAAGTAAAAGATATAATAATGATATCCCAACATATCCATGTTCCAACATGGAACAAACTTCAGCTTCACCTGCAACTAGCAACGCTATAAGAGGGGCTGAGCAAAAGCAGTAACATAGCCAAACAACGGTTTGCTAGGAAGGTGGGTTAGAGGCTTGACATGGCAATATGGGAGGCATGATAAACAAGTGGTACGTAGCGCGACATAACGATAGAGCGAACAACTAGCAAGTAAAGATAGAAGTGATTTCGAGGGTATGGTCATCTTGCCTGAGATCCCGCAAGGAAGGAGAACGAGTCCATGAAGAAGACAAACGGACGTAGTCGAACGGATCCTCACAAACGCGACGTTACCGGAACTAACAAGAAGAAGCAACACCGGAAAGGAGCAAACAACATAGTAATCAACCATCACATAAACATGGCATGATGCACAACCAAGTATGATGCATGTCTGGTTTAAAGAGGCATGATGACATGACAAAGTGCAACAACCAAAACTACAAATTAAGTGGAGCTCAATATGCAACGAGTTGCATACTGACGAAACACCACATGACTTATTTAGTTCTCTCCCGTTTATGTACTCAACAATATTAAATGTTGAATAACATGGCAAGGGGTGAAACATGAGTAAAATACACAGTTAGGCATTTTAAGTGAGGCCGGAAACATCAAACAACAATTCCAGTAAATCCTCATGTGCATTTAGCAATTTAATGCAAACAACAATTCTAACCATTTTAAAAGTTGTTACCATGATGCGAATGACATGGGAAAGTTTTATGCAATTTTTTATGAAAAAGTTGACATGAGCATATTATGAAGCATTTGTCATCGTGGCGGAAACGAAAGGCGTGCCACGGCAACGAATCTGAAAATGATGCCACGGCAACATATCGGTTCCGGCAACTCAATTGGGATGCTGGTGCAAAGGAACAAGTGTGGGTGCGTGAAACGTGCAAGAGTGACGGGGAGTGATCCCGGATACCGGGTGTCCCACATGTCGATGACGGTGCCAAGCGAAGGAAACAACTAACATTCACGGGAGGGTACAGCATCCAAACATGCATCTCATACAACACGTGCATTCGTTCACGGGCGGTCGTCTCGGGGTTACACCTTCAAAGCGTGCAAACGGGACGGTTCTCGTTCGGTGCAACATAGAGGAAGTAGACATTCTCGGGACGTTCGTAGTGGAAGTAGTCGTTCTCGCTTCGTAGTTTTACACACTCAGTAGGTGTTCGGGGTCACAACGAGGAACTTGACGTCCATGGGGTCTTCGAGGGTTGACGGTAGTGGTACTCGGTCGTTTTGAAGAGGTACTTGGGGTCTTCGAACTTCCCGGTCTCGTCACTTGAAGGGGTACTTGGCATTTCTGCTACCCGGGTCATCATCGACGGTAGTTGTTTTATGCATCGGGCATCAAGGTTCTTGTCGTTCTTAGCGATTCCGAAGGCGGCGGTAGTGGTACATGTTACATAGTTGTTTAGGTCGTCGGTAGAGGTACTTGGTGACATCCACGGGATCAGTAGTTGTACATGCGCGTAGGGGTACTTGGCGTTTCCGTGTAGCTGAACTTGAGGGGCATCGACGTCGTGGTCAACTTCGGACCTGGGGCTCCATGATGGCATCGTGGCAGTCTTGCAGCGACATCATCCGCAAGGGCGTTGGGGGAGGAGATGGTGGCGACAGAGGATGAAGCCAAGGAGCAGCAGCGTGAGGAGGGCCATGGCGGGCATCGGGGTTGAAGGCCGGAGGTGGTTGCGGCCAGAGCAGCGGCGGCCTTGGAGGCAGAGGAGGTCCGGCGAGGTAGCAAGCCGGTGGTGGGGAAGGCAGCAAGGCGGCGATGTGATGGAGGCGCAGAGGAGGGTGGCGAGGTCGAGGACAGGACTGGACGTTGACGAGGATCCCGAGGACGGATGGCGATGGCGATGCCGTTGCCGGCGCAAAGGCGGAGGAGTCGAGGAGGAGGCCTCGGGCGTGGAACGTGGGCAGCTGCTCGCTGGTCTTGGCGCGGGCGCCATGGATGGCCGGAGCAAGACATGTAGGGCAGCGTAGTCGTCGCTGATGCGAGGGGAGAAGGGCGACGGGTGATGCAGTGGGTCGAGGCGGCGAAGGAGCACGCTACAGGCGACAAAGGAGAACACGAGCGAGGCGCGAGGGGATCGGGGCGAAGCCCTTCCTGGCGCTGGTAGCGTGTGTGCGTTGGTAGCGCTGGAGGAGGAACGAGGAGAGAGATGGGGTTCGGGAAGGGGTTATAGGGTTAGGAGGTCCAGATGGGCCTTGGGCCGAATTAGTTGGGCTACTGGGAGGCCTAGCTGGGCTGGACACTCTTCTCCCTCTCTTATTTCCTTTAACAGAAACACATTAGAGAGAAGAAAAGGAAGAGGGGGTTAGGGAAAGAATTTGTGCATGGGGGCTATTTTGTCGGACTCACAAAAATGTGTATGATCCCAGAAAAAATGAAGTGACAAGATTGCAAGAATTGAATTCAAATTCATTTGAATTTAATTCAAATGGATTTGAATAGGAATGGGGTGTTTGAGAAGTCCAAAACGTTGGGAATTTTGGTGGAGATTGGAAAAGTGATGAAAGAATTTATGGACAACGTTTGAGGTCAAGATGTGAGATAACAAAGGCCTGGGGAATTACTTGCAAGTGTGTTCTGGTTAATTTCAAACTAATGGAATATTTATTATAGCTCCCTAGTATTGGGAGGATATGTTATAAAGAGAAAACACCATATGTACTTCCCTCGATTTAAATGAATCGAAGATCCATACAATTTAATTGGTTGAGTTTTAGGAATTGGTGCAAGATGACATGATGCAATGCACATGATGCTAACAAAATGAAAGCAACGAACCAAACAAATCACACGGTGAATCTCGGAAATCATGGAAGGCATCTGAAGCTTCGGTCGTAGGGCGTTACAAGTACATGGGACGAGGAGTTGATTCACTTTGTATTTTGGCCGGTTCACGCAGAAGCTATACCATATATCCACCTTGTTAGGTCATCTCTAATGCTGACCCATAAATCGGACACCGCATCCGCCGCAGACAGGAGGTCAGTTCGTGGATACGAATGCAGAAGCTGGCCATCCAATGAAATTCACATATATTTTAAAACAAGTTTAAACAAACCAGACAAAATTCATCAAATAAGTCAGATTTCATTAAAGTTCGAACATAATTTACATAAAAAGTTGATATTTCGGTCGTTTAACTAAAACTAAAAAAAGCCTAAACCTTATACAGAATGAACACTTCATATGTGTGGCCGCACAGCCTTGCCGCACTGTCGTCGTTGTTCGTGTAGTCATCGTCGTGTTCCAGCGGCAGAAGGGCACCGGAGGGCTGCGACAGCCTTGACCAGTTGCTATAAGCCACTCGCGAAGGAGCCGTTAGGGCTCCTTCTGTGCGGTGCGAAGGGCCGCTGCGGCTAATGCAGATGGCGCCTGCTGAGATTCGACGGCGGCCTTGCCCTTGCCAAGGTTGGCGGAGGAGTCGCTAAGCGACCACTCCTTGCCGATCTTAGTGAGCTTGCCATCAAGGCGGCGGTGGCGCCTGGCCGTCGTCTCTGCGGTGGTGATGGAGCGGTCAAGGGCGCGCTCGGCGATGAGGTTTGGGTCGTTGCGGACCCATTCCAGTGCCACGTCGGACTTGGCGAACACGGATTGGCGGGCGATGTTGTGCCAGTTGTACCGTGCATGTTGCCTCGCCACACGCTCCTCCTCGAACACGATGAAATGCAACTGCAAGTGTCGCAAAATACAAAACAAGATAAGGCCTGACCCAGCCCAACTCAAGAAATAAAATACAAGCTGAAACCAGGGGGTAATGTTGAGCGTTTTTCTACTTATACGTTGAATATTTGAGATTAACCTTGAACATTTTTCAATAGCATGATAAGTATTTTTGAAATAAAACATGAATATAGAAAACATGAATAACTTTTTTATCATATATCTTGACACATGCTTGCATTTTTTGAGTATCAAATAAACATAAAAAGGAAAAATGGAAAAATAGAAGAAAGAAAAAGGGAAATGAAAAAGAAAAAAGAACCAAAAAATTGGTGGAAACCATATCTTAAGAAAAATTGTGAACAACTAGTATCCTGAAACCACTAGTTAAGGAGTACCCCTTGCAAAGATCCCCCCCACACACACTTCCTCTGTTTGACAAGGCGCACTGCATGTGAGCCAATTCTCGCAACTTGAGACTCTTCCCTTTTTTAGATTCATTTTTCGAGAATGTTTTATCTCTTGAACTATGCGTCCAAGTACTAAACCGTTTCACTGTTGAATTTCTCACACTGAGATCTTCGGCACTAGATCCCATGTTAAGGTTTTGACGAACTATTTTTTTTCACGAAAACGGAAAAACAGAAATCAAGAAAAAAGCAAAGAAAAAAACATTTAAAACCAAATAAAAAACCAGTTAGCACAAAAAAAGAAAAAAAATGGAAACCCGAAAACAAGGTTGCGGGTTTTCACATTTTTTGGAGCACACATTCTGTTTTTCCTTTTTTTTTCCCGTAGAAGCACAACTGTATTTCTCATGAAAGTGTTGGGGAACGTAGTAATTTCAAAAAAATTCCTACGCACACGCAAGATCATGGTGATGCATAGCAACGAGAGGGGAGAGTGTCGTCCACATACCCTCGTAGACCGTTAAGCGGAAGCGTTATAACAACGTGGTTGATGTAGTCGTACGTCTTAACGATTGACCGATCCTCAGCACCAAACGTACGGCACCTCCGCGTTCAGCACACGTTCAGCTCAGTGACGTCCCGCGAACTCACGATCCAGTAGAGCTCGGGGAAGAGTTTCGTCAGCACGACGGCGTGGTGACAATGTTGATGAAGCTACCGACGCAGGGCTTCGCCTAAGCACCGCTACGATATAACCGAGGTGGATTATGGTGGAGGGGGGCACCGCAAACGGCTAAGAGATCAACACATCAATTGTTGTGTCTATGGGGTGCCCCCTGCCCCCGTATATAAAGGAGCTAGGGGGGAGGCGGCTGGCCAAGGAGGAGGGCGCGCCAAGGGGGGAGTCCTACTCCCATCGGGAGGACTCCCTCTTTTCCTAGTTGGAGTAGGAGAGGAGAAGGAAGGGAGAGAGGAAGAGAAGGAAAGGGGGGGCGCCGCCCCCCCTCTTTGTCCAATTCGAACTAGAGGGGGAGGGGGCGCGCGGTTGCCCTTGGACGCCCCTCCTCTTCTCCCACTACGGCCCATTAGGCCCAATATACTCCCCGGGGGGTTCCGGTAACCCCCCGGTACTCCGGTAAATGTCCGAAACCTCCCGGAACCCTTCCGGTGTCCGAACATAGTCATACCATATATTGATCTTTATGTCTCAATCATTTCGAGACTCCTCGTCATGTCTGTGATCATATCCGGGACTCCGAACTACCTTCGGTACATCAAAACACAAAAACTCATAATACCGATTGTCACAAAACTTTAAGCGTGCGGACCCTACGGGTTCGAGAACTATGTAGACATGACCGAGACACGTCTCCGGTCAATAACCAATAGCGGAACCTGGATGCTCATATTGGTTCCTACATATTCTACGAAGATCTTTATCGGTCAAACTGCATAACAACATGCGTTGTTCCCTTTGTCATCGGTATGTTACTTGCCCGAGATTCGATCGTCGGTATCTCAGTACCTAGTTCAATCTCGTTACCTGCAAGTCTCTTTACTCGTTCTGTAATGCAACATCCCGCATCTAACTCATTAGTCACATTGCTTGCAAGGCTTATAGTGATGTGCATTATCGAGAGGGCCCAGAGATACCCCTCCGACAATTGGAGTGACAAATCCTATTCTTGATCTATGCCAACTCCACGAACACCATCGGATACACCTGTAGAGCACCTTTATAATCACCCAGTTACGTTGTGACGTTTGGTAGCACACAAAGTGTTCCTCCGGTATTCGGGAGTTGCACAATCTCATAGTCATAGGAACATGTATAAGTCATGAAGAAAGCAATAGCAGTAAACTTAAACGATCAAGTGCTAAGCTAACGAAATGGGTCAAGTCAATCACATCATTCTCCTAATGATGTGATCCCGTTGATCAAATAACAACTCATGTCTATGGCTAGGAAACTCAACCATCTTTGATCAACGAGCTAGTCAAGTAGAGGCATACTAGTGACACTATGTTTGTCTATGTATTCACACATGTATTATGTTTCCGGTTAATACAATTCTAGCATGAATAATAAATATTTATCATGATATGAGGAAATAAATAATAACTTTATTATTGCCTCTAGGGCATATTTCCTTCTGAAAGCAAATCTATGCTTCTTGTGAAAGCATAATATTTTTTCGGATTGCTTCTCGCGGAAGCAAATCTATGTTTTCACGAGAAGTAATATGTGCTTCTTGTCAAAGCACATATCTTTTTTCCTTTTTCGTGCTTCTGGCGGAAATAAATTTGTGCTTCCACAGGAAGCAAAGAAGCAAATATGTGCTTCTTGAGGAAGCACATTCTTTTTTTATAAGCACATGTGTGCTTCTCGCGGAAGTAAATATGTGCTTCTGTGGAAGCATGGAATTTCCCTTTTTCGAGAAGTACAACTGTACTCCCGTGGATGCACGAAGCAAATCTTTATTTCTCGTGGAAGCATAAATCTTTTTGCCACGTAAAATGAAATTTATTCAAAAACTAGAAAACTCAGGCGAAAACCAAGAACCCAAGAATACCAAAATAAACTCATCTAAAACATGAAAACACACATAAAAAACATATCTAGAGGGAGTGCTAGCACACAACATCTAGCAACGATTGAGCGCACCACTTGGCGTGCTTCCAAGCCACCAAAGTTACCCCTGGAGGTTGGAGGTCTCCCGCAATGGCTAACCTCCAGTTTTTTTAATAAACCAGGAAGCTTTATTGATTAGAAATTAACCATACATCATTTGTGAGTGCTGTTACAATTTCATTTAGAGGTTTCTCAAACCAATCAAAAATCAAAGAAAATCTAGTAATCTAGTGAGCTCATAAGCAATTTTATTTGCTCCTCTGTTACATTGTTCAAATCTAGTAGTAACAAAGTCACAGGCATAATGAAAACAATCGTCGAAGATTGCCGCCGCCGCACCCGCCGACTGTCCTCTGTCCTGCATGGTATCAATCACCTTCAGGTTGTCCAAGTTAATAATAAGGCGATTGCACCCCGCCCTTTGCGCCTGTGTAAGGCCAAATTTGAGTGCTAAAGCTTTCGCCATCAACACAGCCGCACAGTAGTCAAGCTTCTCATTCCCTCCAGTGATTAATCTGCCTTTTTCATCTCTCAGAACTGCCCCCATCATACCCCTAAGCAGATTATGATCAAAAGAAGCATCAACATTTAGTTAAAAAACTAAGAAAAAACTTATCTAGAGGGAGTGCTAGAACACAACATCTAGCAGCGATTGAGCGCACCACTTGGCGTGCTTCCAAGCCACCAAAGTTACCCCTGGAGGTTGGAGGTCTCTCGCAATGGCTAACCTCCAATTTTTTTAATAAACCAGGAAGCTTTATTGATTAGAAATTAACAATACATTTGTGAGGATTATTACAATTTCATTCAGAGGTTTCTCAAACCAATTGGAAATCAAAGAAAATCTAGAAATATAGTGAGCTCATGAGAAATTTTATTTGCTCCTCTGTTAGATTGTTCGAATCTAGTAGTAACAAAGTCACACGCATAATGAAAACAATCGTCGAAGATGGCCGCCACCGCACCCGCCGACTGTCCTCTGTCCTGCATGGTACCAATCACCTTCAGGTTGTCCAAGTTAATAATAAGGCGATTGCACCCCGCCCTTTGCGCCAGTGTAAGGCCAAATTTGAGGGCTAAAGCTTTCGCCATCAACACAGCCGCACAGTAGTCAAGCTTCTCATTCCCTCCAGTGATAAATCTGCCTTTGTCATCTCTCAGAACTGTACTCATTGTACCACTAAGCAGATCATGATCAAAATCAGCATCAACATTCAGTTAAAAAAACTAAGAGGACAAGAACAACCCCCCTCCCTTTTCATAGTCGCCTTGGGAGATGATGCATTTACAAAGTTTGACGTGTGGATTAGAATCCCCAAAATATGAAGTGCATTTTGGGTTATCTCCTTGTGCACTAATTTCCGTCTTTCCCACCATAGACACCAAGCTGAAACAACAATTATTCACACATTGTGGTAACCCATTATACACAATTCTTGGTCTGGAAGAAGTAGTACTCCAACACCACCTCTCCAGCACGATCAACCTCACAAGCTCTATTGATAATATCATTCATCCCCGGCTTTCTCCAAACCTCCTTTGCTTCACTTGAAAGTGCGTTATATCGACTAGAGGGGGGTGAATAGGCGATTTTTATGAAATTATTCACTGAGGAATTTGCTGGTGAGGAAATTCCTTACCGAAGAACTACTAGCAGCGGAATAAGTACTCAAAAGTAAACACAATAGAATACAAGCATAGTCACATTATGAAATGAAGACAGGCACAGAGTACAGGAAGCGTAATCACAGGATAACACAGGATGAAGACAAACAGACTGAAGAAATTGAACTGAGGAAATTGAGAAAGTCTTCAGTCAAAGTCTTCAAACACAGATATGAACAAACACACAACACAGTTATGAGGAAATGAAAGAGTTGAGGGAGTAGAACCAGTAAGCTTGGTGAAGACAATGATTTGGTAGACTAGTTCCAACTGTTGTCTCAGTTGTACATCTGTTTGGAGCGGCTGAGTATTTACACTCAAGGACACACAGTCCCGGACACCCAGTCAAGGACACTTAGTCCAAGACACCCAGTCCTCACCGTATTCTCCTTGAACTAAGGTCACACAGACCTCGTCCAATCACTCGTGGTAAGTCTTCAGGCGACTTCCAAACCTTCACAAACTTGGTCACCCGGCGATCAACAATTCCTCTTGGATGCTCTAGACCATGATATTTTGGGACAGCTGGCGCATAGCACAGCAACGGTCGGAATTTTGAGTAGCAAAATCCTCAGGGCTATCATGTTCCTCACTGTGTAGGCAATCCGCACTGGCGAATTCCTAACTCCTCAGTCAGGACAAATTCCTCAGAGACCAGAAGAACTTCGTCTCTGTCACTGAAGAAATTGACTGAACTGTATGAGATTTCCAATGGCTTCACTCGAAGGAATTGGTAGGTGTAGGATTTTGAGTTGAGCATCACATGGAAAATTTTCCTTAGTATTTCCTCGACCCCCCTTAATAGTATGGTGTTTCCTATGACTCAAGAAAGAGAAAAACAAAACTATGAAAACGAAAGTATTCAAGCTTCATATTCCTCGCATGAATATCAAGTCTTCATGGACACACCAATTTCTTCACTTTCAAAGTCTTCATGAAAGTCTCCAGAAATACCAAAATCTTCAGTCGAAGATATTCATTTTTAGGGGTCGACTTTTCCTGTAAATATCAAACTCCTCATAGACTTATAGACTTGTGTACACTCACACACGCATTAGTCCCTTAACCTATAAGTCTTCAATACACCAAAATCACTAAGGGGCACTAGATGCACTTACAATCTCCCCCTTTTTGGTGATTGATGACAATATAGGTTAAGTTTTCAACGGGGATAAACATATGAAGTGTAAATACTGATATTGAGGAATTTGATTGCAAGATATAGAAGAACTCCCCCTGAAGATGTGCATAGTGAGGAATTTGCTTTTGAAGCAATGCACACTTGAAGAGTTGAATCATGGAGATCTCCCCCTATATCTTGTAATTCATACACGCATTTAACATATAATATGAAGAATTTGAAATGCATGATGAAATATGGTGCCTGATGAAATTCAGCATGCGTGCAATAATATTAACGAGGAATAAGCATGCAGAATAGTGCATCAAGAGTATCAGAGCACAGTGCATCAAAAGTATCAGAGCACCATCGGGTTTAAGATTACAACTCGATCCAATAAAGTTTCAGAAGAACGAGAGTTCTAACTTAGCAAAGAAAATGCCCATATAGAAGACCCGCTTGAAGACTAACTCATATTTCTCCCCCTTTGTCATCGAATGACCAAAAGGATCGAAAATGAGGACTAATGCCCCTGAAGATAATCATGTTGATGAAGGAGCGCCAGCGTTGTTGGGGTCGTTGGTTGATGTAGGGCCTGCCGCAGTGTCGTCCAAATCTTCATGTTCATCAATGTCGCGCGATGAAGAATATGAGCTGGCCACCAGAGAAGGAACCTTGACCTTCTTGAATTTCTTCGGTGGAGGTGCAGACCAGCCAAAATCTTCATTAAGACCCATGTTCTTCTGATCTTCTTCACCATACAGATGTGAGAGGATTGCCCAGGTGTGACCGAAGACTTGATGGAGGTAGTAGTGGTTTTTCTTCACTGCATTGTGTGTGGCAGTCATGTTGTGAAGAAGTGAAGCAAACTGACGCTTAACCCATTTATGATTTCGATCCACCTTCTGGTGAAGACTAAGCAGAAGTTCACGGTCAGTCATCACGCGCAGAGCAGTGGCTTGAGGAGTCGAGTTGGGTGCATTGGCAGAGTCATGTGTGGCAGAGTCATCATTGGTGGAATAAGATGCAGCTTTGCGAAACTGACCATCCAATGGACGAATGCCTTCATCAATTACAGCTGGTGCCTTGCCCTTTCCATCAACCGAGGAATATGTCTTCTTGAGGACTTCAATTGGGGGCAAGTAGCTGAGATGATTCTGGAAATCAGCTTTGTAGTTGAGTGAAGACCTTGTCCTGAGGAATCTCATGATCCAAGGTGCATAAGGCTTCAGCTCAAATGGAGACAGTGCAACATTGGCCATAGTCCTCATGAAGAAATTGTGATAATTGACAGGAATGCCATGAACGATGTTGAATACCAGATTCTTCATGATGCCAACAATTTCCTCATCAGATGAGTCGTTGCCTTTGATGGGACTGATTGTCCTCGTAAGAATACGATAGACAGTTCTGGGCACGTACAACAATTCCTTCACGAGGAATTTGGTTCTTGGTGCTTAACCTGGCTTCAAAGGTTTCATCAACACCTGCATGTAATGATGTGTGATCTCAGGTTCACTGTAGATGCAGCGAGCTTCTTCAAGGGGAGGACTGAGTGGTAGAGCATGAAGCAATTCAGAGGCTAGTGCAGTGTAGTGAGTGTTTTCAGACATCCAGTCCAGCACCCATGAATTCACATCTTCAGCATCTCCGGTGATGTGCAACATTGCATAGAATTGAAGAATCAGTTCTTCATTCCAATCGCAGATGTCAGAGCAAAAGTTGAGCAGTCCAGCATCGTGAAGAACACTGAGGATTGGTGCGAAGCACGACAGAGATTCCATATCCACGTGAGGAATATGCTCATGGTAGAAAATCTTCTCCTTGTTGAACAGCACTGAGGAATAGAAATTGGCTTGACTAGCAGTCCAGAAACACCTCTTCCTAATGCGAGCAGAGTCACATGGGTTGTAATCTTCAAAGAATACGTGCTCGCCGAAGAAATCATCAGCCTTGAACTTTTGCTTGCGTGAGAATGGGTCCTTTGGCTTCGGCAGAGGAGTGTCAGTGAGTTGCATCACGACCTTAGGAATCTCAATCGCAGGTTCTTCAGGCTGAGGAATTTCTGGTTCCTCCTCAGTGGCAGTCTGTGTCGTTGGTTGTTCAGTAGCAGCAGTTTCTTCAGCGCTAGTGGCTGGAATTTCCTCATGGACAGATGCAGTGGGATGAGTTTCTTCAGAGCCCATGTGAACAGTTTGTGTGGGGGACTGAGGAATTTGATGTAGAGGGGTGAACATTGGAGAGTTTGGATGCTGACTTTCCCAGAATTCATCACTGATTACGGGTGTGGAGCAGCCAATGTCCACATCTTCATCTTCCATTTCTTCAATGCCAGCCTCTTCAGCTGTGAACTGAGGCATAGGCGAGGAGATGATAGGTGTTGAAGGGATATCATCCACTTCAATTTCTTCATCGATTGGTTCAGACGAAGCAGCAGAAGGAGTTTCTTCATTAGATCCGCTGGGGATCACATATTCTTCATCAAAAGGAACAAGGTCCTTTGATGGCCTGGTTGAGATGGGAACAGCATCAATCTGATTTGCAAATGAACTTGTCATAGGCTTCATTTTCTTCGGAGCTGAAGAATCTGAAGCAACTGATGCTTTCCTTTTCTTCACTGCAGCAGGCTCTGCAGCCTTGGTCTTCTTCACATCTAATGCAGATGGAAGGATTGGAGTTGAAGTTGGTGCAGGAGCAGCTGAGGAATCTGGTTGATTTTCTTCAGGCACAACTAATGCGGTTGCCCTAAGTTCTTCAGTTTCTTCAGGCACACCACTACTGGGTGCCCTGGCAATTTCTTCAGCGGCTGGAATGCAGTCATCAGCCCTGGAACTCACATTATCTTCAGCAGCCTGATTGTCATCAGCGGTGCTAGCATTTTCTTCAGTAGGCTGAGTAGATGCTTCAGCCTGAGGAATTTCCTGTTGCGTTGGGGCTGCAACATTGGAAGTGAAGTTATCCGCAAGTTTCACAAAATGAACCTTGGCTCCAAGCCAATCAGCGCGATATGCTTCAAAGTCATCACTGTGTTTCTTAATCTTAGTCTGAGTAGTGACAAGTTCTTCAGTTGTCATAGAGACAACGTTTTTCTTCAGATAGCGCTCTTTCTTGTACTGTGCTTTCTTGATCTGCCTGGCCTTCTCAAATTTCCACTTTTCTTCTTGAATGAAGTGGGTCGGCATGTGACTCTGGCCAGGAGTCAGCTTGAAGTCAGGCAAGGGAGTGTTGGGGTCCTTGTGCCAATCATCAATGTAGTCGAGGATCAGCTTGGGATCCAAAAGCAGTGGCACCTCTGATCCTTTGGCTCTAGCGGCCCTGTCTTGCCTGTCTTTGATGATTTCTGCAAGTTCATCATCATCAGCTTCGTCTTCATCAGACGATACTTGGAAAGCGACTTGCTTCTTTTGAGGACTTGGGTTTGGACCTCGTCCAGCAGTGGCCTTTGTCTTGAGCAGTGAGGGGCCAGCTGAGGAACTTGGTGCAGCTGAGGAACTAGCTGAGACACCTGAGGCAATAGAGATGCCGGCAGTCCTTTGGCACGAAGCGAGATGCACAGGTGCTGAGGATTTGGTCGGAACAGCTGAAGGCTTTGGCGGAGGAGCTGCGGACTTTGGAGGAATAGGAGCAGCATGAGGAATTGGCCATGAGGGCTTTGATGATTCTGACCGTGAGGGCATTGCTGAGGAAGCACTTGGCTTGCGCGCAGGCTTATTTGACATAGCCTTCTTTGGCTTGACAGCAAGGACCTCAGCAGAGGCAGCAGCAGCAGAGTCTTCATTGAATTTCCTCACTGCTTCTTTGGCTTGCTTAGCCAACTTGCCTTGGCGCTTGGCCCATTCATCAGGATAGTCCTCACCGCGCTTGAGGCTGGTGGGATCTGCTATTTGGCCAGGTGCCAATGGAGCTCTTGGGCATGGAGGATTGAGTGCGAATTTTTTCATGTACTTAGGAGTGACATATCTGTACTCCCTCCATTCTCTTGCCCATCTCCTCTCTATCTTTTGAATGCGCACTTTGCGCTCATTCTTGGTTTCCTCAGTAGGTGTGCAGTACCCAGCATATATGTCATCAGGGATTTCAAACGTTGTATTTACCTCAGGCCTCTTTCCTCCCTTCTGTGGCCTTTTACCATCAGCCATTTTCTTCAGTTGAGGAATTTGAACAATTGAATTCTCTAAAGAAGTATGCAACTTTTCTTCGAGGAACGCTGCAAATGAGTTAAGTTGATAAGAACCTAGTGATTCAGCAGCTGACATGTGTACCTGTGAACAGAGTATAGTTGTGAGGAATTTGGAGAGGTCATATGCATTCTCAGAAGGTTTTTCAAAATGAACAAGTTTGAGGAATTTGACCAGATGAGTCTTGAAGATTTTCACTAAGCGTTCTTTGTCTTAGGTTCCAGAGTTGTATAGATCGAGGATCCACACAATTGAGGAATCTTGAAGAAAAATGATGCTTAGAGAAACGAATCAAGAACAGATGACTTTGTGAGGTGTTCAGTGTGTGAAGATATGAAGAAAAACACTTTTGAAGATTTTTGTAGATAATCATTCGAATCAACGAGGGTAGTAAAAGTAACTTTTATTTACCCTGGACGAAGAACACGATGAACTGGAGTGAGGAGATGTGAAGTTCGTCTGTGCAGATCTTCCACGCCCTAACTTGGCGGAGGAAGACGGCTACGCCATCGGCAGAGTGAAGATGTCCACGGTCGGCGCGAGTACGTCGGCGACGAGGTCGAGGCAGTGAAGCTCTTCCTCACCGGCGGAGATGAAGTAGCGGCGGCACTAGGGTTTGAGAAGCTCGAGCTGGAGAGAGAGGTTGAGCGGAGTAAAAGAAGTGAGGAAGGGAAGGAGGGGTATTTATAGCCACGGTGAAAAACTGCTCGCCTGAAGAAATTGGACGAACGTGCCCCTGACCCTTCTCATTCGCATGACATGTGTCACCCACGTAGTGAGAGGTGGAGATCGTGTTAGATCGTGGGTGAGTGGATAAGTGTATCGAGGGATGCGGAACGGTTTGAGCGGCAAAACCGAAAATTTCGATAAGATAGGTTTTAAAGTTCCATTCGCAATTTCTTCAGCTAACAAGGACACAGTGAAGATTTTGAACGAGTTTCAAATAGAACGCACATGAAGAATTTGTGAACAGATTGGGTTGAGTATAGCATAGAGGGGAAGGGTCCGATCACATTCACTTAGCAGAAAACCAACTTGAAGAAATAGCAATAAGTGAATGCTGTAGAGGACATAAACTCATATATATATATAGCCAATGAAGAAAAATGACGGAACCAGTGAAGACTATGCAAAGTTGAAGAATATGAATAATTTGAGGAATTTCAACTTTTGGTGGTGGCGTGACCCACCGTATAAGAATGATGATTTCAGACACCGCGTACAATTATCGTAGGGTTCTGAGAATCAAATTCTTCGTTAATTTCTTCATACTAAGAGTGTTATTCTTCATTGATTGAAGAAAAACGTTTTTTCATGTGTTGCACATCTAAGTCATCAATTTTGCATAAGTGTTAGGATGAATGTCCTTTTCATAGAACATTCGAAGATTCTAGGATATTTAGCTCACACCGCAACTTGCTAAATCTCTTCTCATCCAAGGGCTTTGTGAAGATATCGGCTAGCTGTTCTTCAGTCTTCACATGCTCAATAGAAATGTCGCCCTTCAACACATGATCACGAAGAAAATGATGACGAATCTGAATGTGCTTTGTCTTCGAGTGTTGAAATGGGTTGTGAGCAATCTTGATGGCACTCTCATTGTCACAGAAGAGAGGTACATTCTTCATGTTGACGCCGTAGTCCTTAAGAGTTTGCTTCATCCATAGCAATTGGGCACAGCAAGAACCAGCGGCAATGTACTCAGCTTCAGCAGTAGATAGTGATATGCAGTTCTATTTCTTCGAGGACCAACATACCAAAGATCGTCCGAGGAAATGACATGTACCAGATGTTGACTTGTGATCCACACGATCACCAGCATAGTCAGAGTCAGAATATCCAACAAGATCAAAAGCCGAGCCCTTGGGGTACTATAATCCAAGTGTTGGTGTGTGAGCTAGATATCGAAGAATATGCTTCACAGCCTTATGGTGTGTTTCCTTCGGTGCAGCTTGAAATCGGGCACACATGCAAACACTAAGCATTATATCTGGCCTAGATGCACATAAGTATAATAAGGAACCTATCATGGAGCGTATACCTTATGATCGAAGTCAATACCATTTTCATCAGTGCACAAATGGCCATTTATTGGCATAGGAATTTTGACGCCTTTGCAATCTTGCATGCTGAATTCCCTCAGTACATCCTTGAGGTATTTCTCCTGAGATATGAATATGCCATTGTGTTGTTGACGAATTTGAAGAGCTAAGAAGAATTTCAACTCTCCCATCCTAGACATTTGATATTCTTCACTCATCATATAGGCAAATTCATCACTATAACGTTGGTCAGTACAGCCAAAGATAATATCATCAACATATACTTGGCACACAAACAATTCACCATCATAAGATTTAGTGAAAAGAGTAGGGTCGAGTGAACCGGGTTTGAAGCCTTTCTTCATGAAGAGTTCCTTCAAAGTATCATACCAAGCCCATGGGGCCTGCTTGAGGCCGCAGAGGGCCTTGTTGAGTCTGAAGACTTTGTCAGGATTCTTTGGATCTTCAAAACCTGGGGGTTGAGCAACATATACTTCTTCCTCAAGCTTACCATTGAGGAATGCACTTTTCACATCCATTTGATATAGAGTGATATCATGATGGTTAGCATAAGCAAGTAATATGCGAATAGCCTCAAGTCTAGCAACAGGTGCAAAAGTTTCATCAAAATCAATTCCTTCAACCTGTGTGTAGCCTTGAGCTACAAGCCGTGCCTTATTCCTCACCACAAGGCCATTTTCATCTTGCTTGTTGCGGTAGATCCACTTTGTGCCGATGATATTGTGCTTGCGAGGATCTAGACGTTTGACCAGTTCCCAGACATTGTTGAGCTCGAACTGATGTAATTCTTCTTGCATGGCCTGAATCCACTCAGGCTCCAGAAATGCTTCATCTACCTTAGTGGGCTCTGTAATAGAGATAAAAGCATACTGCCCACAAAAGTTAGACAAATGTGAAGCTTTTGAGCGTGTGAGAGGACCTGGCGCTTTGATGTCATTGATGATCTTTTCAACTTGCACTTCTTTTGCAATGCGAGGATGAGCTGGTTGTCGTTGAAGAATTTGATCAGCATTTTCTTCACCACCATTTTCTTCAGCATTTTCTTCAGGTGCATTAGCTCGACGTTCTTCATGTTCTGGAATGAATTCTTCAGCAGATTCTTCAGTAGGAATGACATCCTCAGTAGCCTTGAACTTGATAGTTTCCTCAGGTGTTGGTTCATCTATCACAGTAGGTAGGTGCTCTCTTTGCGAGCCCTTAGTTTCATCGAACCGCACATCTATAGTTTCAACAACTTTGTGAAGAACGTTGTTGAAGACTCTGTAGGTGTGCGAGTCCTTTCCGTAACCAAGCATAAAACCTTCATGTGCTTTAGGTGCAAATTTTGAGTTGTGATGAGGATCTCTAATCCAACATTTAGCATCGAAGACTTTGAAATAACTTACATTGGGTTTCTTATCAGTGAGGAGTTCATAGGCAGTCTTTTTGAAGAATTTGTGAAGATATACTCTGGTGATGATGTGGCACGCAGTATCAATTGCCTCGGTCCAGAAACGACGAGGCGTTTTGTATTCATCAAGCATAGTGCAAGCCATCTCAGCAAGAGTCCTGTTCTTGTGCTCCACGACGCCATTCTGCTGAGGAGTGTAAGGAGCAGATAACTCATGAGTAATACCAAGTTCATCAAGATAGTCATCGAGACCAAAATTCTTGAACTCAGTGCCATTGTCAATTCTGATGTGCTTGATCTTCACACCAAAGTTGGTTGAAGCCCTCGAGAAAAATCGTTTGAAGACTTCCTGCACTTCATGTTTGTAAGTAACAAGGTGTACCCATGTGTAGTGAGAATAATCATCAACAATAACAAAGCCATATTGAGATGCTTCATTTGAGATAGCAGAATAATGATTAGGACCAAAGAGATCCATGTGAAGCAATTCAAATGGGCGAGTGGTGGTCATGATAGTCTTCACTGGATGCTTGGCCTTGGTCATCTTCCCAGCTTCACAGGCTCCGCATAGGTGATCCTTGAGGAATTTGACATTCTCGATGCCAATGACATGCTTCTTCTTCACAAGCGTGTGGAAATTCCTCATGCCTGCATGACCAAGTCATCGATGCCAGAGCCAGCCTTCTGAAGCTTTTGCAAGTAAGAATACGGCTGGTTGTGGTCCTGTAGAGAAATCAACAATATACAGGTCTCCTCTCCTAAAGCCTTTGAAGACTTTGGAATTGTCAGCTTCCATAACCACAACACAACGGTACTTGCCAAAGACAACAACCATATCAAGATCACAAAGCATTGAGACAGACATAAGGTTGTATCCTAAGGACTCAACAAGCATGACGTTGTCCATGTGTCGATCCTTTGTAATCGCAACCTTACCTGGACCCAATACCTGACTTTTGCCTTTGTCAGCAAAGATGATATGCTTCAGATGCGACGGAGATAATGGAGCATCCATCAATAGATTCTTGTCACCAGTCATGTGGTTTGTACATCCACTATCGAGGACCCACTCAGTGGCTTTGGGTTGATCATCCTGCAGATGAATTAGTGCAGCTTACAAACTCATATACTTCATCAGTCAAGAATATGACATCAATTCATCAGATCAATTTCATCAAGTAAAAGAACTGATAAAGCAATATGAGGACGTGAGAAATGAAAGTTCATTTCTTCATGATTAGCTTGCGTCCTATCAGGCATGCTCAGGTCTCCAGGAAATTCTTCAGACGATTATGTGCGTTTGGAGACCTGACCCTGCAGAAGAGATTAGTTCTTTTTCTTCACCACCCACATCTGAAGGGGTGGCAAAGAGTTCATTCTGCAAGCTCCATACGAAAAGGATGGCATGGAAGCCAGTCCATTTCGTCTCACATAAGAGGGGTTAGAGTAAGCATAAGAGTATGCAGAGAAATTCTTCGAGGACTTATGGACATAATGATTTGAAGAATAATGCACATATCCATAATCCTTAGATCTTCCCTGCGAAACAGACGGGTTAGCACGATGATGTTCATATGAGGACTCTGCTCCATATGAGGAATTTGGTCCATATGAAGAATCTGATCTGGGGTTCCTATTCTTCACAGGTGGCGTCATGATGACATTCACCTGAAGATTATCAAGACATCTTTTGGGAACCCAGATTTTCTTCATAGGGGAGCCGTTCCTGCAGTTAGTGCCAATATATCTATCAAATACTTCACCATTATGATTTTTGAATAGCTTATAGTTGGAGTCAATTGACTCATCATCAGAATGAGGAGATTCACATGCAAATCCAGATAAGTTAGATGGATCAACTGGAGGTCCCTTTGCAACAACCCATGTAGTTTTGGGGTACTGCTCAGGCTTCCAATATGTACCATCAGCATTGAGTTTCCTCTCAAAGGCGATACCCTCTTTCCTAGGGTTCCTGTTGAGGATATGCTTTTTAAGCACATCACAAAGAGCTTGATGCCCTTTGAGGCTTTTGTACATGCCTGTCATATACAATTCCTTCAGCCCTGCATCGTCAGTGATACTAGCAATGTCCTCAGATGAGGAATTAGTGATAGCAGAGGCATGTGAAGAATTTAAAACATTAGCAGCATTTGAACATTCAGGTGAAGAATTAGCAGATTCACGTTTAATGCACTTCAAGCATGGAGGAACAAATTCTTCCTGAGATGCGCTGATTTGTTGAGCAAGTAATGAATCGCGCTCCTTCTGAAGATCTTCATAACTCACTCTTAGCTTCTCAAGGTCTTGCTTTCTTTGAAGAAATTCATAAGAAAGCTTCTCATGATCCGATAAGAGAGTGTTATGATGACTTTGAAGTTTGTCAAGCTTGGACTGAAGTATCTGAAGATTTTCAGTCAAAGTTTCAGTGCGATCCATTTCTTCACCCAACATATCATCACTTTTATTTAGCATGTTTTGAACCTTTTCTAAAGCCCTTTGTTGTTTTATAGCAATCTTAGCAAGTTTAGAATAGCTAGGTTTAAGGTTTTCATCAGATTCATTCTCACTTGATTCAGAGGAGGTATATTTGAGTACCTTGGCACCCTTTGCCATGAAGCAATAGGTGGGAGCGTAGTCATCATCGCCTTCATCAGCCTTGTTGGTGAGGTCATTTTCTTCAGTGTTGAAGATAGACTTGCTGACGAATGCAGTAGCGAGAGCAAGGCTCGCCACTCCGGGTTCGGACTCCTCAGATGACTCCTCTTCCTCATTTTCTTCAGATTCAGCCTCAGAGTCCATTTCCTTGCCAATGAATGCCCTGGCCTTCTTGGAGATGCTCTTCTTGTGATATGAAGGCTTGGATGATTTTGATGATGAGGATTTTGTGGATTTCTTCTTTTTCTTCGCATCATCAGAACTGTAATCCTTGTATTTCTTCTTCTTTGATTCCTTTTCCCACTGAGGACAATCTTGAATGAAATGTCCAAGTTTCTTGCATTTGTGACAGAGCCTCTTCTTGTAGTCACTGGATGAGCAATCATTGCTCCTTGAGGATCTTCCAAGGCGACCATGTCTTGAGAACTTTTGGAACTTCTTCACTAGCAGAGCCAGATCATGGCTCAGTTCTTTAGGATCACCAAGGCTGCTACCAGAGTCTTCATCTTCGGACTCAGATACTGCCTTGGCCTTCAGTGCACGTGTTCTACCATAGCTTGAACCATAGAGATCTCTCTTTTCAGCAAGTTGGAACTCATGAGTATTTAGCCTCTCGAGAATATCAGCGGGATCAAGTGACTTGTAATCAACACGTTCTTGTATCATCAATGCCAGAGTGTCAAATGAGGAATCAAGCGATCTCAGCAATTTCTTCACCACCTCATGGTCAGTGATGTCAGTGGCACCAAGTGCTTGAAGCTCATTTGAGATGCCAGTGAGGCGATCGAAGGTTTGTTGAAAATTTTCATTGTCGAGTCTTTTGAAGCGGTTGAAGAGATTGCGAAGAACATCAACCCGGGAGTCACGCTGAGTTGAGACTCCTTCATTCACTTTGGACAACCTGTCCCAGATAAGCTTTGCTGTTTCCAAAGCACTCACTCTGCCATACTGTCCTTTGCTCAGATGGCCACATATGATATTCTTCGCTTGAGAGTCGATTTGCTTGAATCTCTTCACATCGGCAGCATTCAGAGAAGGTGTGACTAAGGGAACACCATTTTCCACAACATACCAGAGATCGTTATCAATTGCTTCAAGATGCATTCACATCTTATTCTTCCAGTAGGGGTAGTTCGTCCCATCAAAGGTAGGACACCCAGCAGAGACCTTGATCATTCCTGCGGTCAACATAACTAAAACTCCAGGCGGTTAAACCAAAATCACACAGAACAAGGGAGTACCTTGCTCTGATACCAATTGGAAGTGCGTTATATCGACTAGAGGGGGTGAATAGGCGATTTTTATGAAATTCTTCAATGAGGAATTTGCTGGTGAGGAAATTTCTTAGCGAAGAACTACTAGCAGTGGAATAAGTACTCAAAAGTAAACACAATAGAATACAAGCATAGTCATCATGATGAAATGAAGACAGGCACAGAGTACAGGAAGCGTAATCACAAGATAACACAGGACGAAGACAAACAGACTGAAGAAATTGAACTGAGGAAATTGAGAAAGTCTTCAGTCAAAGTCTTCAAACACAGATATGAACAAACACACAACATAGTTATGAGGAAATGAAAGAGTTGAGGGAGTAGAACCAGTAAGCTTGGTGAAGATAATGATTTGGTAGACCAGTTCCAACTGTTGTCTCAGTTGTACGTCTGGTTGGAGCGGCTGAGTATTTAAACTCAAGGACACACAGTCCCGGACACCCAGTCAAGGACACTTAGTCCAAGACACCAGTCCTCACCGTATTCTCCTTGAACTAAGGTCACACAGACCTCGTCCAATCACTCGTGGTAAGTCTTCATGCGACTTCCAAACCTTCACAAACTTGGTCACCCGGCGATCCACAATTCCTCTTGGATGCTCTAGACCATGACGCCTAACCGTCTGGAAGAAGCACAATCTTCAAAGGTAACAAGCGTCGGATCCACTCAGGATCAATCTCTTCAGTGATGCTCAATCACTTGGGGTTTGTAGGTGTTTGGGTTTTGGGTTTTTGGTTTTTCCTCACTTGATGATTTTCGCTCAAAGTCCTCGAAGGATGGGTTGCTCTCAAATGACAAGTGTCAGTTTCTCTCGGAGCAGCCAACCAGCTAGTGGTTGTAGGGGCAGCTATTTATAGCCTAGGGAGCAGCCCTACATGATAAGACATAAATGCCCTTCAATGATATGACCGTTAGGTGGATAGATATTTTGGGACAGCTGGCACATAGCACAACAACGGTCGGAATTTTGAGTAGCAAAATCCTCAGGGCTATCATGTTCCTCACTATGTAGGCAATCCGCACTGGCGAATTCCTAACTCCTCAGTCAGGACAAATTCCTCAGAGACCAGAAGAACTTCGTCTCTGTCACTGAAGAAATTGACTGAACTGTATGAGATTTCCAATGGCTTCACTCGAAGGGATTGGTAGGAGTAGGATTTTGAGTTGAGCATCACATGGAAATTTTTCCTTAGTATTTCCTCGACCCCCTTCAACAGTACGTTGTTTCGTATGACTCAAGAAAGAGAAAAACAAAACTATGAAAACGGAAGTCTTCAAGCTTCATATTCCTCGCATGAATATCAAGTCTTCACGGACACACCAATTTCTTCACTTTCAAAGTATTCATGAAAGTCTTCAGAAATACCAAAATCTTCAGTCAAAGATATTCATTTTTAGGGGTCGCTTTTCCTGTAAATATCAAACTCCTCATAGACTTATAGACCTGTGTATACTCACACACGCATTAGTCCCTTAACCTATAAGTCTTCAATACACCAAAATCACTAAGGGGCACTAGATGAACTTACATCACTACACAGAAAAAACATGTGCTATGTGTCTTCTACACCCTCGAAACATGTAGGGCAGATGGGTGAGACCTTCATATGTCTATTAGCGAGCGTAGCCCGACATGGAAGCGTACCATGTAGCGTATGTTGGAAATATGCCCTGGAGGCAATAATAAAATGGTTATTATTATATTTCCTTGTTCATGGTAATTGTCTATTGTTCATGCTATAATTGTGTTATCCAGAAATCGTAATACATGTGTGAATACATAGACCACAACATGTCCCTAGTGAGCCTCTAGTTGACTAGCTCGTTGATCAATAAATGGTTAAGGTTTCCTAACCATGGACATTGGATGTCATTGATAACGGGATCACATCATTAGGAGAATAATGTGATGGACAAGACCCAATCCTAAGCATAGCACAAGATCGTGTAGTTCGTTTGCTAAAGCTTTTCTAATGTCAAGTATCTTTTCCTTAGACCATGAGATTGTGCAACTCCCGGATACCGTAGGAATGCTTTGGGTGTGCCAAATGTCACAACGTAACTGGGTGAATATAAAGGTGCACTACGGGTATCTCCGAAAGTGTCTGTTGGGTTGGCACGAATCGAGACTGGGATTTGTCACTCCGTATGACAGAGAGGTATCTCTGGGCCCACTCGGTAAGACATCATCGTAATGAGCTCAATGTGACTAAGGGGTTGGTCACGGGATGATGTGTTATGGAACTAGTAAAGAGACTTGCCATAACGAGATTGAACAAGATATCGGTATTACCGACGATCGAATCTCGGGCAAGTACTATACCGGTAGACAAAGGGGATCGTATATGGGATTGATTGAATCCTTGACATTGTGGTTCATCCGATGAGATCATCATGGAACATGTGGGAGACAACATGGGTATCCAGATCCCTCTGTTGGTTATTGGCCGGAGAGATGTCTTGGCCATGTCTGCATGATTCCCGAACCCGTAGGATCTACACACTTAAGGTTCGATGACGCTAGGGTTATAGGGAAAGTTTGTACGTGGTTACCGAATGTTGTTCAGAGTCCCGGATGAGATCTCAGACGTAACGAGGAGTTCCGGAATGGTCCGGAGACAAATATTTATATATGGGAAGTCCTTATTCGGTCGCCGGAAGTGTTCGGGGGTTTATCGGTATTGTACCGGGACCACCGAAAGGGTTCCGGGGGTCCACCGGGAGGGTACACCTGCCCCGGAGGGCCCTATGGGCTGAATATGGAGGGGTAACCAGCCCCTAGGTGGGCTGGGCGCCAAACCCCCTAGGGCCCATGCGCCTAGGGTTTGGGGGAACCCTAAAAGGGGCGCCCCCCTTGGCTTGGGGGGCAAGCCTCCCCCCTTGGCCGCCGCCCCCCTCTAGATCCATCTGGAGGGGCCCGGCCCCCCTCTCCCTTGCCCCTATAAATAGAGGGGAGGTAGGAGGGCAGCCGGATCACATCCAAGGCGTAGCCCTCCCCCTCCCCAACACCTCCTCCTCCTCCCGCGACGCTTGGCGAAGCCCTGCCGGAGCACCACGCTGCTCCAACACCACCACACCGTCGTGCTGCTGTTGGACGGAGTCTTACCCAACCTCTTCCTCTCTCCTTGTTGTATCAAGGCGTGGGAGACGTCATCGGGCTGCATATGTGTTGAACACGGAGGCGCCATTGTTCGGCGCTAGGATCGGAATCAATCGCGATCTAAATCTCCACGAGTACGACTCCCTCATCCGCGTTCTTGTAACGCTTCCGTGTTGTGATCTTCAAGGGTATGAAGATGCACTCCCCTCTCACTCTCGTTGCTAGTTTCTCCATAGATTGATCTTGGTGATGCGTAGAATTTTTTTTAATTTCTACAACGATCCCCAACAGTGGCATCATGAGCTAGGTCTATGCGTAGTTTCTATGCACGAGTAGAACACAAGTTGTTGTGGGCGTCGATTTTGTCAATTTACTTGCCGTTACTAGTCTTATCTTGATTCGGCGGCATCGTGGGATGAAGCGGCCCGGAACAACCTTACACGTACTCTTACGTGAGACTGGTTCCACCGACTGACATGCACTAGTTGCATATGGTAGCTAGCGGGTGTCTGTCTCTTCCACTTTAGTCGGACCGGATTCGATGAAAAGGGTCCTTATGAAGGGTAAATAGAAATTGGCATATCACGTTGTGGTTTTGGCGTAGGTAAGAAACGTTCTTGCTAGAAACCTATAGCAGCCACGTAAAAACTTGCAACAACAATTACAGGACGTCTAACTTGTTCTTGCAGCATATGCCGTGTGATGTGATATGGCCAAAAGGATGTGATGAATGATATATGTGATGTATGAGATTGATCATGTTCTTGTAATAGGAATCACGACTTGCATGTCGATGAGTATGACAATCGGTAGGAGCCATAGGAGTTGTCTTAATTTATTTATGACCTGCGTGTCAACATAAATGTCATGTAATTACTTTACTTTATCACTAATCGTTAACCATAGTAGTATAAGTAATAGTTGGCGAGACAACTTCATGAAGACACGATGATGGAGATCATGATGATGGAGGTCATGGTGTCATGCCGGTGACGATGATGATCATGGCGCCCTGAAGATGGAGATCAAAAGGAGCAAAATGATATTGGCCATATCATGTCACTATTTGATTGCATGTGATGTTTATCATGTTTTTACATCTTATTTGCTTAGAACGACGGTAGCTTAAATAAGATGATCCCTCGCAATAATTTCAAGAAAGTGTTCCCCTAACTGTGCACCGTAGCTAAGGTCCGTTGTTCCGAAGCACCACGTGATGATCGGGTGTGATAGGTTCTAACGCTCGCATACAACGGGTGTAAGCCAGATTTACACACGCAATACACTTAGGTTGACTTGACAAGCCTAGCATGTACAGACATGGCCTCGGAACACGGAAGACCGAAAGGTCGAACATGAGTTGTATAGAAGATACGATCAACATGAAGATGTTCACCGATGATTACTAGTCCGTCTCACGTGATGATCGGACACGGCCTAGTTGACTCGGATCATGTATCACTTAGATGACTAGAGGGATGTCTATCTGAGTGGGAGTTCATTAAATAATTTGATTAGATGAACTTAGTTATCATGAACATAGTCTAAAACTTTGCAATATGTCTTGTAGATCAAATGGCCCACGCTAATGTTGCCCTCAACTTCAACGCGTTCCTAGAGAAAACCAAGCTGAAAGATGATGGTAGCAACTACATGGACTGGGTCCGTGACCTGAGGATTATCCTCATAGCTGCTAAGAAAGCATATGTCCTTGAAACACCGCTAGGTGATGCACATGTTTTCTCATCAACTCAAGACGTTATGAACGCCTGGCAGTCGCGTAGTGATGATTACTCCCTGGTTCAGTGCGGCATGCTTTACAGCTTAGAACCGGGGCTCCAAAAGCGTTTTGAGCAACACGGAGCATATGAGATGTTCCAAGAGCTGAAAATGGTTTTCCAAGCTCATGCCTGAGTCGAGAGATATGAAGTCTCCGACAAGTTCTACAGTTGTAAGATGGAGGAGAACAGTTCTGTCAACAAGCACATACTCAAAATGTCTGGGTTGCACAGCCGCTTGTCTCAGCTGAGAGTCAATCTCCCGGATAACGCGGTCGTTGGCAGAATCCTTCAGTCGCTTCCACCTAGCTACAAGAGCTTTGTGATGAACTTCAATATGCAGGGGATGGAAAAGACCATTCCTGAGGTATATTCAATGCTGAAATCAGCGGAGGTGGAGATCAAAAAGGAACATCAAGTGTTGATGTTGAATAAAACCACTAAGTTCAAGAAAGGCAGGGGTAAAAAGAACTTCAAGAAGGACGGCAAGGGAGTTGTCGTGCCCGGTAAGCAAGCTGCCGGGAAGAAGCCAAAGAATGGACCCAAGCCTGAGACTGAGTGCTTTTATTGCAAGGGAAACAGTCACTGGTAGCGGAACTGCCCCAAGTACTTAGCGGATAAGAAGACCGGTAATACCAAAGGTATATGTGATATACATGTTATTGATGTGTACCTAACCAGCGCTCGTAGTAGCTCCTGGGTATTTGATACCGGTGCGGTTGCTCATATTTGTAACTCAAAACAGGAGCTGCGGAATAAGCGGAGACTGGCGAAGGACGAGGTGACGATGCGCGTCGAGAATGGTTCCAAGGTCGATGTGATCGCCGTCGGCACGCTACCTCTACATTTACCTACGAGATTAGTTTTAAACCTCAATAATTGTTATTTAATGCCAGCTTTGAGCATGAACATTGTATCTGGATCTCGTTTAATGCGAGATGGCTACTCATTTAAATCTGAGAATAATTGTTGTTCTATTTATATGAGAGATATGTTTTATGGTCATGCCCCGCTGGTCAATGGTTTATTCTTATTTAATATCGAACATGATGGTACACATATTCATAGTGTGAATGCCAAAAGATGTAAGGTTGGTAATGATAGTCCTTCATACTTGTGGCACTGCCGCCTTGGTCACATTGGTGTCAAACGCATGAAGAAACTCCATGCAGATGGACTTTTGGAGTCTCTTGATTATGAATCATTTGACACGCGCGTACCATGCCTAATGGGCAAAATGACCAAGACTCCGTTCTCCGGAACAATGGAGCGAGCAACCAACTTATTGGAAATCATACATACTGATGTGTGCGGTCCAATGAGCGTTGAAGCTCGCGGTGGTTATCGTTATGTTCTCACCCTCACTGATGACTTGAGTAGATATGGGTATGTCTACTTAATGAAACACAAGTCTGAGACATTTGAAAAGTTCAAGGAATTTCAGAATGAGGTAGAGAATCAATGTGACAGGAAAATAAAGTTCTTGCGATCAGATCATGGGGGAGAATATTTGAGTCACGAATTTGGCACGCACTTAAGGAAATGTGGAATTGTTTCACAACTCATGCCGCCTGGAACACCTCAGCGCAATGGTGTATCCGAACGTCGTAATCGCACTCTATTGGATATGGTGCGATCTATGATGTCTGTAAGTGCATCTAGTGCCACCCCTAGTTGGTTTTGGAGTATTGATGACAAACCTAGTTGAGGGACTAATGTGTTTGTGAGAATTGCAGGATAACACGGGTAGAAAGTCCCTCAGTGATTCGTTTTCCTACCACAGATGACCCCTAAAAATGTATGAAGACATTGAAGTCAAAGGTGGTATGTGAAGACATTCACATTGAAGACCATGACAAGAGAAGACATCGCATGAAGACTATGGAGCGCGAAGACTTAGATCTTTCGTAGTTCTTTTTCTTCTTTGTTGAGTCATAGGAACCACCGTACTGTTAAGTGGGGTCCAAGAAAACTAGTCAGAATGACTGAAGTGATGCTTAACCAAAATCCTATGTCTTCGAGTGAAGACTATGAGAGCGAATCTTGTTCAGAGTTGGACAAGTCAGCTTTGCTTATAGCCCAAGTAAAGTTGCCGTGTGTGTTTGAAATTTGACCGTTGGAACACATGTCAGTTCCTTAGTGACTCAGGGTCATTTCGGACAAATCAGGTCGGGTTGCCTAGTGGCTATAAATAGCCCACCCCCTACAACCATAAACGGTTGGCTGCTCAGAGTTAAAGTACGGCTTTTGTCGTTTGAGAGCAACCCACCTCGAAGCCTTTGAGAGAGAATTCCTTGAGAGGATAAAGCCCTAACCACCCAGAGCCAAAGAGTGTTAGGCATCACTTAAGTATTCTTGTCTGTGTGATCTGAAGACTTATTACACTTGAGGACTGTGAATCCTCCAGCCGGTTAGGCGTCGTGTTCTGAGCATCCAAGAGTCATTGTGGATCGCCGGTGAACGAAGTCTGTGAAGGTTTGGAAGTCTACCTTGAAGACTTACCAAAGTAATTGGGCGAGGACTGGGTGTCCTTAGCTCAAGGGGAATAAGGTGAAGACGAGGTCTTCTGAGTTGAAGCTCAGCCTCCCTAACCAGACGTACAGTTGTCACAGCAACTGGAACTGGTCCAACAAATCATTGTCTTCAACGAGTCACTGGTTTCATCCTTCCCTTCCCTTTACTTACTGTTGGTTCTTGTGAAGTCATTGTACGATAGCATCACCATTCGACTTCACTAAGTGATTATGTGTACTGATTGGCTTCTCAACATCTTCCTACCTGATCCTTAATGCCTAGCTGCTATTTGTCATTGTGCTTTCACTTCATTGAATACATGACTATGGTTTGCCTAGTGTAGTCTACCTTCCACTGCATGATAATAGGTTTATGTCTATCGTTTGTCTTCGAAACTTACATGTTTTGAAGACTTTCATAAAAATCGCCTATTCACCCCCCTCTAGTCGATCACTAGCACTTTCAATTGGTATCAGAGCAAGGTACTCCCTTGTTCTATGTGATTCGGTTTAACCACCTGGAGTTTTAGCTATGTCGACTGCAGGGATAATTAAAGTCTCCGCTGCATGCCCCGTCTTTGATGGAACTGAATATCCCTACTGGAATAATAAGATGCGCATGCATCTTGAAGCCATTGATGTCGACCTATGGTATGTCGTCAAGAACGGCGTTCCCAAGGCTGGAGAAGGTGTCACTACCGCTGATGTCAATAGGTTCGTTCAACTGGACTCTACTGCCAAGAATATCTTCTGTGGTCATCTGACCAAAGGACAGTATGGCCGCGTGAGTGCTTTGGAAACATCTAAGCTAGTCTGGGACTGGCTATCCAAAGTCAACGAAGGCGTCTCAACCCAGAGAGATCAGAGAATCAGTGTCCTTCGCAACCTCTTCAACCGCTTCAAGAGAAATGACAATGAGAATGTCCAGCTCACGTTTGATCGACTCACTGACATCACAAATGAACTTCAAGCCCTCGGCGCTACTGAGATCACCAAGCATGAAGTCGTCAAGACACTCCTGAGATCACTTGACAGTTCGTTTGACACCCTAGCCCTGATGATTCAAGAACGTCCTGATTTCAAGACACTCGATCCGTCTGACATACTTGAGAGGCTCAACACACACGAGTTTCAGCTTTCTGAGAAAAGAGACATCTACGGTCCCAACTATGGGCGAACTCGTGCCTTGAAGGCAAAGGCTGTCTCCTCATCTGAAGAAGAATCTGACAGCAGTCTGATGATCCTGAAGACATTGGAAGGGAGCTTTCTATGCTTGTGAAGAAGTTCCAAAAATTCACCAAGAAGAAAGGCCTCAGAAAGTTGTCACGATCAAGCTCAAGGAATGATGAAGCTTCTGCTCATGACTACAAGAAGAGAACATGTCACAAGTGCAAGAAACCTGGCCACTACATCTCTGAGTGTCCACAGTGGGACAATGAGAACAACAAGAAGAAGAAGAGCAAGGAGTATGACTCTGACGACAAGAAGAAGAAGAAATACTCAAAATCTTCTTCCAAGTCTTCCTCCAAGTCTTCATCACACAAGAAGAGCTCATCTGGCAAGGCACGTGCGTTTGTTGGCAAGGAAATGGACTCTGAGGATGAGTCCGCTTCTGAGGAGGCGGAGGTGGAGTCTAAGGAGGAGTCTGATTCTGGCATTGCAAGTCTGGCTACAGCATACGTTGCCAAGTCCATCTTCAACACTAAAGAAAATGACTTCATCACCAACACCGATGCAAATGATAAGGACCACTCCGCTCCTTCCTACTGCTTCATGGCACGTGGTGCCAAGGTAAACACACGCACTACTCACTATCAAACATCTAGTGATGATGACTCTGATTGTGGTTCCAAACCCAGCTACAAAACACTTGCTAAAATTGCAACTGAGCAACAGGAAACCATGGAACACATTCAAAAACTGTTAGACAAAAGCGATGATCTGTTAGACGCTGAAATGACTCGATCTCAGTCCTTAATTGAAGACATAAAAAATCTTCACGTTAAGTATGAGGAACTTGAAAGTCGTCATGAAACACTCTCAACAGCTCATGAAAGGCTTTCCTATGATTATCTTCAAAGGAAGCAAGATCTTGAGAAATTGAGAGCGGCTCATGAAGATCTTCAAAAAGAAAACAAGTCACTTCGCGCCGAACAGATCAGTTCAGCTCAGGAAGGATTTGAACCACCATGTCTTAAATGCATTGAGCGTGATAACGCTACTTCTGTTGCTGAATGTTCTACTGCTGCCACTGTTGCAATATCTTCAACTGTTGATGTGGAAACTAACCCCTCTGCTGAGGACACCACTGCTATTGCTGATGAGAATGCTAGGTTGAAGACACTGCTGGAAACAGGGATGTACAAAAGTCTCAAAGGGCATCAGACATTATGTGATGTCCTTAAAAGGCAGATCCTGAACTGAAACCCTAGGAAAGAGGGTGTTGGGTTCATAAGGAAAATGAATGTTGATAGCTCTTACTGGAAACCTGAGCAGTACCCCAAAACCACATGGGTTGCTGCAAAGGAACCTTCAGCAGATCCATCCACTCTATCTGGCTTCACTTGTGCTAACCCCATTGTTATTGATGAATCCTTTGATGCAAACTATAAACTATTTAAGAATCAGAATGGTGAAGTGTTTGCCAGATATATTGGTACTAACTGCAGGAATGGACCGCCTATGAAGAAGATCTGGGTGCCGAAAAGGTGTTTGGAGAATCTTCCTGTGAATGTCATCATGACACCACAGGTGAAGAAGACAAACCCCAGACCACAGGCTTCATACGGTGCAAAGGCTTCATACAGACAGAGGACTCACCTGAGTCACACTAACGCAAATGTTTTGCAGGGAAGCCATACTCAGGCCTATGAATATGAGCGTGGTTCATCAAACCGCCATGTTCATAAGACCAAGAACTATTCTGCTTATTCTTATGAATACTATTGTCCACCTGCAAGACTTTTTGCTAGGGCTCCAAAGCCAAAGTTCTCAGATGCTGCACTTAGACTTATTGCTTTGAAGCCACCCCTGAAGATGTGGGTGGCTAAGAAAGCTTAACTCTCTTTTGCAGGGAAAGGTCTCCAGCCGAAAACCAAAATCGTCTGACACTATTGCTGGGGACCTTAAACATCTTGTAGGGCGCAAGATCAAATGCCCAAATGGTCTTACTATGTACTTTGTTTCTGAATCGCTTGCAACTTGCCCTATCAATCCTAATCTCGATCTAAGCTTTAATAATCCACTGGTTCGTCAAATGTTTTTGCTTCACAATTCTCTTCGTGAAGCCTATCCCCCTAACTGCACTGTAGGGTACGACACCAGCTGCTTCAGAATGGATTATTGATAGTGGGTGTACAAATCACATGACTGGCAAGCGAAGCCTTCTCATGGACTCAACTTTACGTCCATCAGACAAAAGTCACATCACATTTGCTGACACTGGTAAAAGCAAGGTATTGGGTCTAGGTAGAGTTGCAATCTCAAAGGATCAACACATGGATAAAGTCATGCTTGTTGAATCCCTTGGTTTCAACTTAATGTCTGTCTCAATGCTTTGTGATTGAAACATGATTGTGATGTTTGGAAAATATCGTTGCCTTGTACTAATGGAATCTGACAAGTCTCTAGTATTTGAAGGGTATCGAAAAGATGATTTGTATGTTGTAGATTTCTCAGCAGGACCACAACTTGCAGTATGTCTTCTAGCAAAAGCTTCTGAATGCTGGCTCTGGCATCGAAGGCTAGGGCATGCTGGCATGAGGAACCTCCACACCCTTGCAAGGAAGAAGCATGTCATAGGCATCGAGGGCGTAAAGTTCAAGAAGGATCACTTATGAGGTGCCTGTGAAGCAGGAAAGATGACGAGGGCCAAGCATCCCTCGAAGACAATCATGACAACGACTCAACCCTTCGAACTGCTACACATTGATCTTTTCGGTCCCACTCATTACTCAACTCTTACTACTACTGCTTGTCTCTATGGCTTTGTCATTGTTGATGATTATTCAAGATATACTTGGGTGCATATAATCCTTTACAAGACTGAAGTGCAGGATGTCTTCAGACGCTTCGCCAATCGAGCAATGAACAACTATGGCGCCAAGATAAAGCACATCAGAAGTGACAATGGCACTGAATTCAAGAACACTGGCCTAGATACATATCTTGATACTTTGGGCATCACACATGAATTCTCAGCTCCGTACACGCCACAGCAGAATGGCGTCATCGAACGCAAGAACAGAACACTTATTGAGATGGCTCGGACGATGCTTGATGAATACAAGACTCCAAGAAAATTCTGGCCTGAAGCCATTGACACTGCATGCCATATCATCAACTGTGTTTATCTTCACAAGCTTCTGAACAAGACATCCTATGAGCTCCTTACTGGCAAGAAGCCAAATGTCAGTTACTTCAGAGTATTTGGCGCCAAGTGCTGGATCAAGGATCCACATCACACTTTAAAATTTGCACCAAAAGCACATGAGGGTTTTATGCTTGGATATGGAAAGGATTCGCACTCCTACAGAGTCTTCAATCTCTTTCATTACAAAGTGGTTGAAACAGTGGCTGTGCGGTTCGATGAAACTAACGGCTCACAAAGAGAGCACCTGCCAAATGTGCTAGATGAAGTTCCATCCAGTGAATCAATCAAACTTATGGGAACTGGAGAAATCATACCTTCTGAAGCTCAACCTGAAGAAGAACTTATCATCTCCGCACCTGATCAACCTGAAGACAATGCTCAGCCTGAAGACAATCCCTCTAACAATGACAATGATCAGCAAGAGCAAAATCTTCATCCTATACATCCTCGTGTTGCAAATAAAGTGCAGATTGAGAGAATAATCGATAGCATCAATGCACCAGGTCCACTCACTCGTTCAAGGGCAACACAGCTAGCAAATTTCTGTGGGCACTTCGCATTCGTCTCAATAACAGAACCTAAGAAAGTTGAAGAAGCCTTCATGGAACCTGAATGGATTCAAGCTATGGAAGAAGAGCTTCAACAGTTTGAGCTGAATAATGTATGGGAACTGGTTAAGCGTCCTGATCCTCGGAAGCACAATATAATAGGCACCAAATGGATATATTGCAACAAGCAAGATGAGCATGGTCAAGTTGTCAGAAACAAAGCTCGTCTCGTTGCTCAAGGATACACTCAAGTTGAAGGGATTGACTCCGATGAAACATTTGCTCCCGTGGCTAGACTTGAAGCCATACGCATACTGCTGGCCTATGCAAATCATCACAACATACTTCTATATCAAATGGATGTGAAGAGCGCTTTTCTCAATGGCAAGATTGAAGAAGAAGTGTATGTTGCACAACCGCCTGGCTTTGAAGATCCAAAACATCCTGACATGGTATACAAGCTCAACAAGGCACTGTATGGCCTCAAACAAGCCCCTCAGGCTTGGTATGACACACTCAAAGACTTCCTGAAGAGCAAAGGCTTCAAATATGGTTCCCTCGACCCCACTCTCTTCACGAAGACATATGATGGTGAACTGTTTGTGTGCCAAATATATGTGGATGACATTATCTTCGGCTGCACCAATCAGAAATACAGTGAAGAGTTTGGATATATGATGCAAGAGCAATATCAGATGTCCATGATGGGTGAGCTGAAGTTCTTCCTTGGTCTTCAAATATGTCAGCAACGCAACAGCATCTTTATATCTCAAGAGAAGTATCTCAAAGATTGCCTGAAGAAGTTTGGTATGCAAGACTGCAAAGGCTTCACGACGCCAATGCCAGCCAAACATCATCTGGGTCCCGACGACAATGGTAAAGAGTTCAATCAAAAGGTATACCGCTCCATGATTGGTTCTTTACTTTATCTATGTGCATCTAGGCCAGATATTATGCTTAGTGTTTGCATGTGTGCTCGATTCCAAGCGGCACCAAAGGAATCGCATCACTTAGCTATGAAGTGAATTGTTTGATATTTGGCTTACACCCCAACTCTAGGATTATGGTATCCAAAGGGCTCAGAGTTTGATCTGGTTGGATTCTCGAAAGCTGATTATGCTGGTGACAAGGTGGATCGCAAGTCTACATCAGGCACATGTCACTTTCTGGGACGATCACTTGTATGTTGGTCTTCAAAGAAGCAGAACTATGTATCTCTCTCCACTGCTGAATCTGAATACATTGCTGCTGGATCTTGCTGCACTCAGCTTCTGTGGATGAAGCAAACACTCAAAGACTATGGCATTCATCTGAAGCAAGTGCCACTCTACTGCGACAACGAAAGCGCCATCAAGATTGCCAACAACCCAGTTCAGCACTCGAAGACAAAGCACATTGAAATTCGTCATCACTTTCTCAGAGATCATGTTGTGAAGGAAGATATTGATTACGTCAACACTGAAGAGCAATTGGCAGATATCTTCACCATGCCCTTGGATGAGAAGAGATTTTTCAAGTTACGGTGTCAGATAAATATCTTGGAATCCTCAAATGTCCTGTGATCAGGCACACATCCTAACACTTATGCATATTGATGACTTAGATGTGCAACACACGAAGTAAAGTATATCTTCAATCAATGAAGACATACATTCTAAGTGTGAATACATTAATCTGGAGTTTGACTTCGGAGCGCCACGATAATTGTGCGCCGTGTCTGGGTCTAATACTTCCTATACGGTGGGTAACGCCACCACAAAATTCGTCTGTTTGAAGTGTTTTACCCATGGTGTTACATTTGCTGTGTCTTCACATTTGGTTTGGCTTCAATCTCAACATGTCTTCATGATTATCTTCATTATGTTGATCATATATATATATATGTATATATATATACTAGTGTTCTGTCCTCTACAGCATTCACTTATAGCTATGTCTTCTTGTTGAATCTTTTGAACTAAGTGAATGTGATCGGACCCTAACCTCTCTATGCTTTCTATCTCAAACTCTATCTCTCCAAATCATATGCATTCTATTGAAACTGTCGAATATCTTCTCTGCGTCCTTGTCAGCAGAAGATACAGAGACAAATATTAAGTCCGTTTTCAATGCTAATTCCTTCACCTGAAACCCGGAGAAGTGGGAACGACCACCCGACAATCCAGGCGTGCGTGGGAACGTGGAACAACCTCCGATATGTTGCATGATGGCCACGTGTTCTTCAGATGTGAATCGCCAGGGGCACCTGTGTAATAACGCTGTGTCGTCCTTGTCCCTATAAATACACGCCTCACCACAGTCATTATCCTTTCTTCCACTCTCGCACGAACCCTAGCGCCACCGCTAGCCCTCGATGACGCCTGCGACGAAGCGCTTAGCTGCCGCGACCTCTCCGACACCGTCTTCACGCCGGCCGCGGACATCGTCTTCTCCGCCGTCGCCGTAGGTGTCTTCCATCGTCAAGTTAGGGCACAGACGATCGAACTGCTCGGCCTCCTCTTCCACTCCGTCTAGCAGTTCCTTGTGTGGTAAATAAAACTTCCTTTTTATGGCCCCTTTGATCCTATAGATTCGTCACTTTCTACCACAAGCAGATTCTGTTCACACAAGTTGGATCCACTTCATACTGCATCTCATATTATGCCTAGTATGTTCACTTATGCTTCACAAAGTAGTTAGATTCCTCACTTGTACTGATCTGTGGATTCGTACAAATCTGGAACCAACTCCTTATCTATGAGTGAATGTCTTCGCACGATGAGGTCAATGTCTTCTAAACTGATTTATCTTCAAAATCTTCTGAGAATGCATATGACCTCTTCCCCTTCACTCGCACCTTAATGTTGTCACAGGTACATGTCCGTGGGAGAATCCCTTGGTTCTCGTAGTCTGCATTCATTTGCAGAATTCTTACAGCATCATATAAATTCTCCCGAAGCCAGATCCTGTTTGTCCAGCAAGCGAAAGCCCTTGAAGCCTTTAAACATATTGAAGCCATTCAGTTTAAAGTTCATGGCTGCAGAGAAATCAGCAAGGAAGGGTGGCAGAAAGCATCGAGGTGAAACATCAAGAGATCTGCCCGATGACCTCTCAGAACTGTACAAGACAGAACCAGAAGAGGATTACAATCAACGCAAGACACGAATCCAATGGATTCGATGATATTGGGTAGAACAGTGGTTCAAGTACAGGTTTGTAACAAAGGAATATGCTAAGAAGAATGCCATCAAGCGACCATGGGGAGACATCCTATAAAGAAATCTTCAACCCAGGTCCAAAGATGAAGCCATTGAACAAGGCTTCTATCCCTGCATGGTCCGTGGACCACAGCCTGCGGATGCTGACCCATCGTCACTGCTATGGTGTCGTGACGACAATCTATTCAAGCGCAACTTCCAGTTTGCCCAGAATTCGGCGAAGCAGAACAAGAAGTCATTGGGACTAGACTTGAACCCTGGTCTCTCTGCTCCCCGTGCCGATGGCACCCGCGAAGCTGAACCCAATCTTGTTGGGCCCTGCTACAACCTGGAAGGTCTCATCACTCATATCGTGGTTCAAGGGACAACTGTGGATGAGCCTGCAGATGACGCTAAATCTGATGAAGCGCCTGCAGCGCCGAAGCCAAAGAAACTGAAGCATCCTAAAGCTTCAAAGCCTGCCTCAGCACCAAAAATCTCACGGGCGAAGCCACTGGCTACTGCACCTCCTGAAGACAGTGTGCAGTCTGAAGATCTGTCACGCATCTCCAAGCCCCGAGATTCAAGATGCATCTGCCACACACCAGCCAAGAACTGACTGCTGCTGCTATTTTGCGCAACGATGCCATTGATCTGTCCAGTGATGAAGATCTGGCAGATGACGCTCTTGAGCAACTGATCAAAAGCAAAGAAGAAGCAGAAATCTTCAACAATTTGCCTCTCTTTGACGTGGCAATCATCCACGACTTCATCGATGAGTGGTTTGACACGCCCAACCTCAGCTTTGAAGACCTGCAACTTACCATTGGCCTCATTGTCGCCTTCCATGGCGCCATTGCTTCAGAGCTAGCTTTAGCTCAGCGCATTGTCGAACTGAAGCAAAAGATTGACTTTGAGAAAGCTCAGTTCAAGAAGCATATGGCGAAGCTCAGCGTGCAAGAGGTCAAGAACTTCAAGATCATGCTGCACGAGCTCAAAGAAGCCTTTCTCAAGAAGCGTGACGAAACTCAAGGCTCTCGTGAGCGCATGAAGAGCCTGGCTGACAAGTGTGTGCAAGCCTACAATGAGGCTGAGAAGCGCAAGGCCCTTGGGCGTCCTGGCATCGACCCCAGGATGGCTGCAAGGACGAAGAAGAAGCTCGCTATGGCCGAACCCGACGCACCAAGGCAGGAAGCACATCCCATTGTCTTCCCAGCCAGCATGACTGGCCCGAAGCCAAAATCCAGGTCTACGGCTTCAGAACTGAAGAAGATGAGGACTGCTGAGGCTGAAGCCAGAAAGAGGAAACATCCTGAAGCCTCTGCTGCTACTCCCTCCAATAAGAAGTGCAAGACCAAGAAGGAACGGGCTGCTCCCATAGAGCCCCTGGTTGTTGAACCTATCTCAATGGTTCGCCCTGCATCTACACACCAAGAGCGCCAACTGATTGTCCATGAGCCTGCTTCCACAGAGGCTCATGAAGCTGAAGACATTCCAGCAGCTGATCCCACCGCTGCTGAAGACATTGGTCACCATGACAATATTGATGATGATGTAGTTCTTCCTCAGATCGAGCACCAACAGGTATCATCACATGTGCTTACGCACAACGAACTCATCAGCATTGGTCATCCTCTGACGCCAATTGCTCAGGATGCATCATGGGCTGATCACCCACAACAACAAGTCACACCACCCAGGCAAGAAGAAGAAGATGACTTTGAGGCCCAGCCAACTCCATCTCCAAAGGCATCGCTAGCATTACGCAGGCTTCGCAAAGGACCAAGGTCTCAAGTCTCCGAGTCTAAGGCTAAAACTGCTGAAGGCATTCCAACTGCATCAGCCGATGACACCCAAGAAGAAGAACATGTCCCTACTCCCCCAACTACTGAAGAAGCTGTTCTCGAGGAGAACGTGTCTGTGCCCGACCTCCAACTCATCAAGTGGAGGTAGAAAATCTTAAGGCTGCCACCACCAACACGAATGAAGCCACTGACGTTGTCATGGCTGAAGCAAATGTGGAGCCTACACCAACCCAAGAACCAGAAGTCAGCGAAGCCAATGATGCTACTGCTTCTGTTCCTGTGCCTGTTGCTGGTCCTTAGTTTGACTATCATATTGAGCATAGGCTCAGGTACAGAAGCCAATGCCAAGGTTGCCCAGGTTTCCAGGTCCTGCATCAGCACCTGGATCCTTTAATGTCAACGGCTTCAAAGCAGACAACACCTTCTTCAATAGTTCCAAGAACCCCTACTCAAGGGAAAGAATATCTTCTTATCGGTTCTGGAGCTATCCGCAGCGAAGTTATTACTCATGCATTCTCTACAATCAAGGTCGCATCTTCCCTCATATGCGTCTTGACACCGAAGCAATAACTGGTCTGCCCTGCTTGGAAGAAGCTCTGGATTGCTTCAAAGAGGTTGGATTGTTGCCTTTTGTCACCGACCAAGAGCACTGGAATGAAGAGTTGCTGCTCCAATTTTACGCCACACTTCACATACGTGGTTACAACAGAGATCCGAAGACTTGGGTCCTTGAGTGGATGACAGGAAATGTTCATCACGAAGCCAAAGCCTTTGATATCATTGAGCTCACTGGTCTGCCCACTCCTGGAGATCTCTATGAACCTGGATGTCAGCTTCACAGTGAAGCTATGGAGAGCATCTTTCAGAAGCCTGAACCGAACATGAGTCAGATGCTCAGTATGATGAAGCCTTTGCCACAAGATGCTACATATCCTAAGGAGTTCTTTGTTGAAGACCTTGAGTATCTGCCAAGGACTATCTATCACATTATAAGGCGAACTCTCTGGCCCATCAAAGGACATTCTCCACATGCAAAGCTGGAAGGTGCAATGAAGACTTTGGTCTTCTATATTCTTCATGGCAAATGCTTCAATGCACAAGACTTCTTCATCCGCCAACTTGCTGCATCAGGATCTGATCTTTTTGGCTTGAAGTTCTACGCTCCATGGATAATGCGGCTGATTAAACTCCACTCAGCTATCTCATATCAGCCATTTGCTCGCAATCATCGGATCTTTCTACTTGATGTGGATATGTCCGTTGAAGCTATTTATCCAGAGCCTACCAAGGAACCTCTTAGTCTTCAGAATGCGGAGCATAAAAGTTTCACTCAGAACATTGAAGGAGTTGAAGCAGTCACTCGTGTTTATCCTCTGGCTGGTACTACACGTGCACCTCATCGTTCCCTTACTGAAGCCACTGAAAGCACTATTGCCCAACGACCCAAGAAGCGATCTCGTGTTCTCAATGACCGAGAGCTTCTGGTTGCTCTTCATCAGAAATAGGATAGGCATCATGACTGGCTGAAGCGCCAAATGCAAAGCCTCTTGGTGGATGTCAACCGCATTCGCAATCTTGCCACCAAGAATGCCTTTGTTGCCCATGAAACCTGTCGGCGTACATGGAAAGGGCTGACGCTTATGTGTTCTGAGGATGATCTTCAAGAGGATGGCTTCTTTGAACGTTTCAAGTTTGACTCCACACCTCCCCGAAGGGCTGTGCTGCGACGAACTCCATCTCTTGAAGACTCTGAGTTCTCTTCCTCTGCGGCAACTGTGAATGCCAGAGTAATCGAGGACGAAGATGATGCCACTTCACCGCCCCCTACTTCTGCACCGCCAAACACCACCGACGACCTTGCTGCTTCACCTACTCTTCATAGGAACGAGTAGATGCTCTATGTCTTCAAACCTTTTTGGTCCTCACTGACAAAAGGGGGAGAAGCATATGAGTTTGATAGTCTTCAAGCGGGTCCATATGGGCGGTTACTTTATGTTTTGCCTAGTGTTTACAACTCTCGTTTTGATACATTTGGTTCTTTGAGTTGTAACACTTAAACTCGATAGTCGTCTGCTACTTATTTGCTATTTTGTGATGCGATGATAAATTCCGCATGTGCGACGATAAATTCCGCACTTAGATCATTTTGCAGATGTCCATTTTTCATTATGCATGTCATTATCTTCACATACCTTTCATGCATGATGAATTGTCATCATAAGTTGAAGAGGATCTCCACAAGCACAACCTGCCATGTGCATTTGCATTCCAAAAGCAAATTATTTTATATGCACATCTTCAGGGGGAGCCCTTGCAACTTATGAAGACAATTCCTTATCCTTTACAACTTCACATATTATATTCCCCGTTGAAAACTTCAACTAGTTTGTCATCAATCACCAAAAAGGGGGAGATTGTAAGTGCATCTAGTGCCACCCCTAGTTGGTTTTGGAGTATTGACGACAAACCTAGTTGAGGGACTAATGTGTTTGTGAGAATTGCAGGATAACACAGGTAGAAAGTCCCTCAGTGATTCGTTTTCCTACAAGAGATGACCCCTAAAAATGTATGAAGACATTGAAGTCAAAGGTGGTATGTGAAGACATTCACATTGAAGACTATGACAAGAGAAGACATCGCATGAAGACTATGGAGCGCGAAGACTTAGATCTTTCATAGTTTTTTTTCTTCTTTGTTGAGTCATAGGAACCATCGTACTGTTAAGTGGGGTCCAAGAAAACCAGTCAGAATGACTGAAGTGATGCTTAACCAAAATCCTGTGTCTTCGAGTGAAGACTATGAGAGCGAATCTTGTTCAGAGTTGGACAAGTCAGCTTTGCTTGTAGCCCAGGTAAAGTTGCCGTGTGTGTTTGAAATCTGACCGTTGGAACACATGTCAGTTCCTTAGTGACCCAGGGTCATTTCGAACAAATCAGGTCGGGTTGCCTAGTGGCTATAAATAGCCCACCCCCTACAACCATAAACGGTTGGATGCTTAGAGTTAAAGTACGGCTTTTGTCGTTTGAGAGCAACCCACCTCGAAGCCTTTGAGAGAGAATTCCTTGAGAGGATAAAGCCCTAACCACCCAGAGCCAAAGAGTGTTAGGCATCACTTAAGTCTTCTTGTCTGTGTGATCTGAAGACTTATTACACTTGAGGACTGTGAATCCTCCAGCCGTTAGGCATCGCGTTCTGAGCATCCAAGAGTCATTGTGGATTGCCGGTGAATGAAGTCTATGAAGGTTTGGAAGTCTACCTTGAAGACTTACCAGAGTAATTGGGCGAGGACTGGGTGTCCTTAGCTCAAGGGGAATAAGGTGAAGACAAGGTCTTTTGAGTTGAATCTCAGCCTCCCTAACCAGACGTACAGTTGTCACAGCAACTAGAACTGGTCCAACAAATCATTGTCTTCAACGAATCACTGGTTTCATCCTTCCCTTCCCTTTACTTATTGTTGGTTCTTGTGAAGTCATTGTATGATAGCATCACCATTCGACTTCACTAAGTGATTATGTGTACTGATTGGCTTCTCAACATCTTCCTACCTGATCCTTACTGCCTAGCTGCTATTTTTCATTGTGCTTTCACTTCATTGAATACATGACTATGGTTTGCCTAGTGTAGTCTACCTTCCGCTGCATGATAATAGGTTTATGTCTATCGTTTGTCTTTGAAACTTACATGTTTTGAAGACTTTCATAAAAATCGCCTATTCACCCCCCTCTAGTCGATCACTAGCACTTTCAATGTCTCTTACCGATCTACCGCTATCATTTTGGGGCTATGCTTTAGAGACTGCTGCATTCACTTTAAATAGGGCTCCGTCGAAATCCGTTGAGACGACACCATATGAATTATGGTTTGGGAAGAAACCTAAGCTGTCGTTTCTGAAAGTTTGGGGATGCGATGCTTATGTCAAGAAACTTCAACCTGAAAAGCTCGAACCCAAGTCGGAAAAATGCGTCTTCATAGGATACCCTAAGGAAACTATTGGGTATACCTTCTACCTCAGATCCGAAGGCAAGATCTTTGTTGCAAAGAATGGATCCTTTCTAGAGAAAGAGTTTCTCTCGAAAGAAGTAAGTGGGAGGAAAGTAGAACTTGATGAGGTACTGCCTCTTGAACCAGAAAGTGGTGCAGCTCAAGAAAATGTTTATGTGGTGCCTGCACCGATTAGAGAGGAAGTTAATCATGATGGTCATGAAACTTCGGATCAAGTTGCTACTGAACTTCATAGGTCCACAAGGACAAGTTCCGTACTAGAGTGGTACGGCAACCCTGTCCTAGAAATCATGTTGTTAGACAATGGTGAACCTTCAAACTATGAAGAAGCGATGGCGGGCCTGGATTCCGACAAATGGCTGGAAGCCATGAAATCCGTGATAGGATCCATGTATGAAAACAAAGTATGGACTTTGACTGACTTGCCCGATGATCGGCGAGCCATAGAAAATAAATGGATCTTCAAGAAGAAGACAGACGCGGATGGTAATGTGACCATCAATAAGGCAACCGGCAGGAGCCATAGGAGTTGTCTTAATTTATTTATGACCTGTGTGTCAACATAAACATCATGTAATTACTTTACTTTATCGCTAACCGTTAGCCATAGTAGTATAAGTAATAGTTGGCGAGACAACTTCATGAAGATACGATGATGGAGATCATGATGATGGAGGTCATGGTGTCATGCCGGTGACGATGATGATCATGGCGCCCTGAAGATGGAGATCAAAAGGAGCAAAATGATATTGGCCATATCATGTCACTATTTGATTGCATGTGATGTTTATCATGTTTTTACATCTTATTTGCTTAGAACGACGGTAGCTTAAATAAGATGATCCCTCACAATAATTTCAAGAAAGTGTTCCCCCTAGCTGTGCACCATTGCTAAGGTCCGTTGTTCCGAAGCACCATGTGATGATCGGGTGTGGTAGGTTCTAACGCTCGCATACAACGGGTGTAAGCCAGATTTACACACGCAATACACTTAGGTTGACTTGACGAGCCTAGCATGTACAGACATGGCCTTGGAACACGGAAGATCGAAAGGTCGAACATGAGTCGTATAGAAGATACGATCAACATGAAGATGTTCACCGATGATGACTAGTCCGTCTCACGTGATGATCAGACACGACCTAGTTGACTCGGATCATGTATCACTTCGATGACTAGAGGGATGTCTATCTGAGTGGGAGTTCATTAAATAATTTGATTAGATGAACTTAATTATCATGAACATAGTCTAAAACTTTGCAATATGTCTTGTAGATCAAATGGCCCACGCTAATGTTGCCCTCAACTTCAACACGTTCCTAGAGAAAACCAGGTTGAAAGATGATGGTAGCAACTACACGGACTGGGTCCGTAACCTAAGGATTATCCTCATAGCTGCCAAGAAAGCATATGTCCTTGAAACACCGCTAGGTGACGCACCTGTTTTCCATCAACTCAAGACGTTATGAATGCCTGGCAGTCGCGTAGTGATGATTACTCCCTGGTTCAGTGTGGCATGCTTTGCATCTTAGAACCGGGGCTCCAAAAGCGTTTTGAGCAACACGAAGCATATGAGATGTTCCAAGAGCTGAAAATGGTTTTCCAAGCTCATGCCCGAGTCGAGAGATATGAAATCTCTGACAAGTTCTACAGTTGTAAGATGGAGGAGAACAGTTCTGTCAACAAGCACATACTCAAAATATCTGGGTTGCACAACCGCTTGTCTCAGCTGGGAGTCAATCTCCCGGATAACGCGGTCGTTGGCAGAATCCTTCAGTCGCTTCCACCTAGCTACAAGAGCTTTGTGATGAACTTCAATATGCAGGGGATGGAAAAGACCATTCCTGAGGTATATTCAATGCTGAAATCAGCGAAGGTGGAGATCAAAAAGGAACATCAAGTGTTGATGTTGAATAAAACCACTAAGTTCAAGAAAGGCAAGGGTAAAAAGAACTTCAAGAAGGACGGCAAGGGAGTTGCCGCGCCCGGTAAGCAAGCTGCCGGGAAGAAGCCAAAGAATGGACCCAAGCCTGAGACTGAGTGCTTTTATTGCAAGGGAAACAGTCACTGGTAGCGGAACTGCCCCAAGTACTTAGCGGATAAGAAGACCGGTAATACCAAAGGTATATGTGATATACATGTTATTGATGTGTACCTAACCAGCGCTCGTAGTAGCTCCTGGGTATTTGATATCGGTGCGGTTGCTCATATTTGTAACTCAAAACAGGAGCTGCGGAATAAGCGGAGACTGGCAAAGGACGAGGTGATGATGCGCATCGGGAATGGTCCCAAGGTCGATGTGATCGCCGTCGGCACGCTACCTCTACATTTACCTACGGGATTAGTTTTAAACCTCAATAACTGTTATTTAGTGCCAGCTTTGAGCATGAACATTGTATCTGGATCTCGTTTAATGCGATATGGCTACTCATTTAAATGTGAGAATAATGGTTGTTCTATTTATATGAGAGATATGTTTTGTGGTCATGCCCCGCTGGTCAATGGTTTATTCTTATTTAATCTCGAACATGATGGTACACATATTCATAGTGTGAATGCCAAAAGATGTAAGGTTGGTAATGATAGTCCCACATACTTGTGGCACTGCCGCCTTGGTCACATTGGTGTCAAACGCATGAAGAAACTCCATGTAGATGGACTTTTGGAGTCTCTTGATTATGAATCATTTGACACGCGTGAACCATGCCTAATGGGCAAAATGACCAAGACTCCGTTCTCCGGAACAATGGAGCGAGCAACCAACTTATTGGAAATTATACATACTGATGTGTGCGGTCCAATGAGCGTTGAAGCTCGCGGTGGTTATCGTTATGTTCTCACCCTCACTGATGACTTGAGTAGATATGGGTATGTCTACTTAATGAAACAGAAGTCTGAGACCTTTGAAAAGTTCAAGGAATTTCAGAATGAGGTAGAGAATCAATGTGACAGGAAAATAAAGTTCTTGCGATCAGATCGTGGGGGAGAATATTTGAGTCACGAATTTGGCACGCACTTAAGGAAATGTGGAATTGTTTCACAACTCATGCCGCCTGGAACACCTCAGCGCAATGGTGTGTCTGAACGTCGTAATCGCACTCTATTGGATATGGTGTGATCTATGATATCTCTTACCAATCTACCGCTATCATTTTGGGGCTATGCTTTAGAGACTGCCGCATTCACTTTAAATAGGGCTCCGTCGAAATCCATTGAGACGACACCGTATGAATTATGGTTTGGGAAGAAACCTAAGCTGTCATTTCTGAAAGTTTGGGGATGCGATGCTTATGTCAAGAAACTTCAACCTGAAAAGCTCGAACCCAAGTCGGAAAAATGCGTCTTCATAGGATACCCTAAGGAAACTATTGGGTATACCTTCTACCTCAGATACGAAGGCAAGATCTTTGTTGCAAAGAATGGATCCTTTCTAGAGAAAGAGTTTCTCTCGAAAGAAGTAAGTGGGAGGAAAGTAGAACTTGATGAGGTACTGCCTCTTGAACCGGAAAGTGGTGCAGCTCAAGAAAATGTTTTTGTGGTGCCTGCACCAACTAGAGAGGAAGTTAATCATGATGGTCATGAAACTTCGGATCAAGTTGCTACTGAACTTCATAGGTCCACAAGGAGACGTTCCACACTAGAGTGGTACGACAACCTTGTCCTAGAAATAATGTTGTTAAACAATGGTAAACCTTCGAACTATGAAGAAGTGATGGCGGGCCTGGATTCCGACTAATGGCTGGAAGCCATGAAATCCGAGATAGGATCCATGTATGAAAACGAAGTATGGACTTTGACTGACTTGCCCGATGATCGGCGAGCCATAGAAAATAAATGGATCTTCAAGAAGAGGACAGACTCGGATGGTAATGTGACCATCTATAAGGCTCAGCTTGTCGCTAAGGGTTATCGACAAGTTCAAGGGGTTGATTACGATGAGACTTTCTCACCCGTAGCGAAGCTGAAGTCCGTCTGAATCATGTTAGCAATTGCCGCATTCTATGATTATGAGATATGGCAAATGGACGTCAAAACGGCATTCCTTAATGGTTTCCTTAAGGAAGAACTGTATATGATGCAGCCAGAAGGTTTTGTCGATCCTAAGAATGCTGACAAGGTGTGCAAGCTCCAACGCTCAATCTATGGGCTGGTGCAAGCATCTCGGAGTTGGAGCATTCGATTTGATGAGATGATCAAAGCGTTTGGGTTTACGCAGACTTATGGAGAAGCCTGTGTTTACAAGAAAGTGAGTGGGATCTCGGTAGCATTTCTCATATTATATGTGGATGCCATACTATTGATGGGAAATGATATAGAATTCTTGGAAAGCATAAAGGCCTACTTGAATAAGTGTTTTTCAATGAAGGACCTTGTGGAAGTTGCTTATATATTAGGCATCAAGATCTATAGAGATAGATCGAGACGCCTCATTGGTCTTTCACAAAGCACGTACCTTGACAAGATATTGAAGAAGTTCAATATGGATCAGTCCAAGAAGGGGTTCTTGCCTGTATTGCAAGGTGTGAGATTGAGCACAGCTCAATGCCCGACCACAGCAGAAGATAGAGAAAAGATGAGTGTCATCCCCTATGCCTCGGCCATAGGGTCTATTATGTATGCCATGTTGTGTACCAGACCTGATGTAAACCTTGCCGTAAGTTTGGTAGGAAGGTACCAAAGTAATCCTGGCATGGAACACTGGACAGCGGTCAAGAATATCCTGAGTACCTGACTAAGGATATGTTTCTCGTTTATGGAGGTGACGAAGAGCTCGTCGTAAAGGGTTACGTCGATGCTAGCTTCGACACAGATCTGGATGACTCCAAGTCACAAACCGGATACGTGTATATTTTGAATGGTGGGGCAGTCAGCTGGTGTAGTTGCAAGCAAAGCGTTGTGGTGGGATCTACATGTGAAGCGGAGTACATGGCAGCCTTGGAGGCAGCACATGAAGCAATCTGGATGAAGGAGTTCATTACCGACCTAGGAATTATTCCCAATATGTCGGGCCCGATGACTCTCTTCTGTGACAACACTGGAGCCATTGCCCTTGCCAAGGAGCCCAGGTTTCACAAGAAGACCAGGCATATCAAGCGCCGCTTCAACTCCATTCGTAAAAATGTTCAAGATGGAGACATAGAGATTTGTAAAGTGCATATGGACCTGAATGTCACAGATCCGTTGACTAAACCTCTTCCACGAGCAAAACATGATCAACACCAGAACTCTATGGGTGTTCGATTCATCACAATGTAACTAGAATATTGACTCTAGTGCAAGTGGGAGACTGTTGGAAATATGCCCTAGAGGCAATAATAAAGTGGTTATTATTATATTTCCTTGTTCATGATAATTGTCTATTGTTCATGCTATAATTGTGTTATCCGGAAATCATAATACATGTGTGAATACATAGACCACAACATGTCCCTATTGAGCCTCTAGTTGACTAGCTCGCTGATCAATAGATGGTTACAGTTTCCTAACCATGGACATTGGATGTCATTGATAACGGGATCACATCATTAGGAGAATAATGTGATGGACAAGACCCAATCCTAAGCATAGCACAAGATCGTGTAGTTCGTCTGCTAAAGCTTTTCTAATGTCAAGTATCTTTTCCTTAGACCATGAGATTGTGCAACTCCCGGATACGTAGGAATGCTTTGGGTGTGCCAAACGTCACAACATAACTGGGTGGCTATAAAGGTGCACTACGGGTATCTCTGAAAGTGTTTGTTGGGTTGGCATGAACCGAGACTGGGATTTGTCACTCCGTATGACGGAGAGGTATCTCTGGGCCCACTCGGTAAGACATCATCGTAATGAGCTCAATGTGACTAAGGGGTTGGTCACGGGATGATGTGTTATGGAACGAGTAAAGAGACTTGCCGTAACGAGATTGAACAAGGTATCGGTATATCGACGATCAAATCTCGGGCAAGTACTATACCGGTAGACAAAGGGAATCGTATACGAGATTGATTGAATCCTTGACATTGTGGTTCATCCGATGAGATCATCGTGGAACATGTGGGAGCCAACATGGGTATCCTGATCCCGCTATTGGTTATTGGCTGGAGAGATGTCTCGGTCATGTCTGCATGATTCCCGAACCCGTAGGGTCTACACACTTAAGGTTCGATGACGCTAGGGTTATAGGGAAATTTTGTACGTGGTTACCGAATGTTGTTCGGAGTCCCGGACGTAACGAGGATTTCCGGAATGGTCCGGAGACAAAGATTTATATATGGGAAGTCCTTATTCGGTCGCCGGAAGTGTTCGGGGGTTTATCAGTATTGTACCGGGACCACCGAAAGGGTTCTGGGGGTCCACCGGGAGGGTCCACCTGCCCCGGAGGGCCCTATGGGCTGAATATGGAGGGGTAACCAGCCCCTAGGTGGGCTGGGCACCAAACCCCGTAGGGCCCATTCGCATAGGGTTTGGGGGAACCCTAAAAGGGGCGCCCCCCTTGTCCGCCGCCCCCCCTCTAGATCCATCTGGAGGGGGCCTCCCCCCTCTCCCTTGCCCCTATAAATAGAGGGGAGGTGGGAGGGCAGCCGGACCACATCCAAGGCGCAGCCCTCCCCCTCCCCAACACCTCCTCCTCCCATGATGCTTGGCGAAGCCCTGCCGGAGCACCACGCCGCTCCAACACCACCACACCGTCGTGCTGCTACTAGACGGAGTCTTCCCCAACCTCTTCCTCTCTCCTTGCTGGATCAAGGCATGGGAGATGTCATCGGGCTGCACGTGTGTTGAACGCGGAGGCGCCGTTGTTCGGTGCTTGGATCGGAATCAACCGCGATCTGAATCTCCACGAGTACGACTCCCTCATCCGCTTTCTTGTAACACTTCCGTGTCGCGATCTTCAAGGGTATGAAGAAGCACTCCCCTCTCACTCTCGTTGCTAGTTTCTCCATAGATTGATCTTGGTGATGCGTAGAATTTTTTTAAATTTCTGCAATGATCCCCAACAGCGTACGCCATATAATTTTTTTACTTTTGCCGGATAGGATAATTTCCATATTTTACTCCAAATAGGATTAATTGTGGTTCGTCCCATCCCATTAGAATGTCTTAGCTTACTTCCATATTGATAATTCCACTCCACAAAATAAGCAGATCGAACCGAGAACATACCATTCTCCGTAGACCTCCAAGCAATAAAATATGGCATGCCATGTTGCGAGAGTGGAATTGAAAGAATCCGTTGTACGTCAACGGGCCACATAGTTTGCCTAATCAGGTCCTCATCCCAATTATTCGAAGCAGGGTCAATCAGATCACCCACCTTAGATAACATGTGCCCCCCCTTAGGCATCACAATCTTTCTAGTGGCACAATTTGGGATCCAGGCATCTCCCCAAAATATGATATTTTGTCCATTTCTCACTCGCCAATTATAACTAGGTTTCAGGGAATTTATGCCTGCCATAATGCTTTGCCAAGTAAAGGAAGAGCATTTCTTTACCTTGGAATTCAACAAATCGTCATCAGGATAGTACTTATCCCTTAGGATAGTAGCCCATCAGTTTGGCTAGCAGTGCCAAGTTGAAACAATGAATATCAGGAAATCTCATCCCTCCTTGGTTTTTAGGTACGAACATTTTTGAAGGAAATATGCCCTAGAGGCAATAATAAAGTTGTTATTTATATTTCCTTATATCATGATAAATGTTTATTATTTATGCTAGAAATGTATTAACCGGAAACTTAGTACATGTGTGAATACGTAGACAAACATAGTGTCCCTAGTATGCCTCTACTTGACTAGCTCGTTAATCAAAGATGGTTAAGTTTCCTAGCCATAGACATGTGTTGTCATTTGATGAATGGTATCACATCATTAGAGAATGATGTGATGGACAAGACCCATCCGTTAGCTTAGCATAATGATCGTTTAGTTTTTCTGCTATTGCTTTCTTCATGACTTATACATGTTCCTCGGACTATGAGATTATGCAACTCCCGAATTGTTGGGTAACGTAGTAATTTCAAAATTTTCCTACACACACGCAATATCATGGTGATGCATAGCAACGAGAGGGGAGAGTGTGTCCACGTACCCTCGTAGACCGAAAGCGGAAGCGTTAGCACAACGCGGTTGATGTAGTCGTACGTCTTCACGATCCGACCGATCAAGTACCGAACGCACGACACCTCCGAGTTCTGCACACATTCAACACGATGACATCCCTCGAACTCCGATCTAGCCGAGCTTTGAGGGAGAGTTCCGTCAGCACGACGGCGTGGTGACAATGTTGATGTTCTACCGTCGCAGGGCTTCGCCTAAGCACCGCTATGATATTATCGAGGTGGACTATGGTGGAGAGGGGCACCACACATGGCTAAAAGATCCAACAGATCAATTGTTGTGTCTATGGGGTGCCCCTCTCCTCCGTATATAAAGGGGGGAGGTGAGGGCCGGCCAAGGGGAGGAGGCGCGCCCAAGGGGGAGTCCTACTCCCACCGGGAGTAGGACTCCTCCTTTTCCTATTTGGAGAGGGAGAGGGAAGGAAGAGGAAGGAGGGAGGAAGGAAAGGGGGGGCCCTCCCAATTCGGATTGGGCTTGGGGAGGGGGGCGCTCCCTTCCTTTCTCCTTTACGCTCATTTCCACTACAGCCCACTAAGGCCCATATACCTCCCGGGGGGTTCCGATAACCTCCCGGTGCTCCGGTATTATCCCAATCTCACCCGGAACCATTTCGGTATCCAAATATAGTCGTCCAATATATCGATCTTTATGTCTCGACCATTTAGAGACTCCTTGTCATGTCCGTGATCGCATCCGGGACTCCGAACTACCTTCAGTACATCAAAACACATAAACTCATAATATAAACGTCATCGAACTCTAAGCGTGCGGACCCTACGGGTTCGAGAACTATGTAGACATGACCGAGACACGTCTCCGGTCAATAACCATAGAGGAACCTGGATGCTCATATTGGCTCCTGCATATTCTACGAAGATCTTTGCCGGTCAAACCGCATAACAACATACGCTGTTCCCTTTGTCATCGGTATGTTACTTGCCCGAGATTCGATCGTCGGTATCTCAATACCTAGTTCAATCTCGTTACCGGTAAGTCTCTTTACTCGTTCCGTAATACATCATCCCACAACTAACTCATTAGTTGCTATGCTTGCAAGGCTTAAGTGATGTGTATTACCGAGTGGGCCCAGAGATACATCTCCGACAATCGGAGTGACAAATCCTAATCTCGAAATATGCCAACCCAACAAGTACCTTCGGAGACACCTGTAGAGCACCTTTATAATCACCCAGTTACATTGTCACGTTTGGTAGCACACAAAGTGTTCCTCCAGTAAACGGGAGTTGCATAATCTCATAGTCATAGGAACATGTATAAGTCATGAAGAAAGCAATAGCAACATACTAAACGATCAAGTGCTAAGCTAACGAAATGGGTCAAGTCAATCACATCATTCTCCTAATGATGTGATCCCGTTAGTCAAATGACAACTCTTTGTCTATGGCTAGGAAACATAACCATCTTTGATCAGCGAGCTAGTCAAGTAGAGGCATACTAGTGACACTTTGTTTGTCTATGTATTCACACATGTATTATGTTTCCGGTTAATACAATTCTAGCATGAATAATAAACTTTTATCATGATATAAGGAAATAAATAACAACTTTATTATTGCCTCTAGGGCATATTTCCTTCAGTCTCCCACTTGCACTAGAGTCAATAATCTAGATTACACAGTAATGATTCTAACACCCATGGAGCCTTGGTGTTGATCATGTTTTGCTCGTGGAAGAGGCTTAGTCAACGGGTCTGCAACATTCAGATCTGTATGTATCTTGCAAATCTCTATGTCTCCCACCTGGACTTGATCCCGGATGGAGTTGAAGCGTCTCTTGATGTGCTTGGTTCTCTTGTGAAATCTGGATTCCTTTGCCAAAGCAATTGCACCAGTATTGTCACAAAAAAAATTCATTGGACCCGATGCACTAGGTATGACACCTAGATCGGATATGAACTCCTTCATCCAGACTCCTTCATTTGCTGCTTCTGAAGCAGCTATGTACTCCGCTTCACATGTAGATCCTGCTACGACGCTTTGTTTAGAACTGCACCAACTGATAGCTCCTCCGTTCAATAAATAACATGTATCCGGTTTGGGATTTAGAATCGTCTGGATCAGTGTCAAAGCTTGCATCGAAGTAACCATTTACGACGAGCTCTTTGTCACCTCCATAAACGAGAAACATATCCTTCGTCCTTTTCAGGTATTTCAGGATGTTCTTGACCGCTGTCCAATGATCCACTCCTGGATTACTTTGGTACCTCCCTGCTAAACTAATAGCGAGGCACACATCAGGTCTGGTACACAACATTGCATACATGATAGAGCCTATGGCTGAAGCATAGGGAACATCTTTCATTTTCTCTCTATCTTCTGCAGTGGTCGGGCACTGAGTCTTACTCAACTTCACACCTTGTAACACAGGCAAGAACCCTTTCTTTGCTTGATCCATTTTGAGATTCTTCAAAACTTTGTCAAGGTATGTGCTTTGTGAAAGTCCAATTAAGCGTCACGATCTATCTCTATAGATCTTGATGCCCAATATATAAGCAGCTTCACCGAGGTCCTTCATTGAAAAAAAATCTTATTCAAATATCCTTTTATGCTATCCAGAAATTATATATCATTTCCAATCAACAATATGTCATCCACATATAATATCAGAAATGCTATAGAGCTCCCACTCACTTTCTTGTAAATATAGGCTTCTCCAAAAGTATGTATAAAACCATATGCTTTGATCACATTATCAAAACGTTTATTCCAACTCCGAGAGGCTTGCACCAGTCCATAAATGGATCGCTGGAGCTTGCACACTTTGTTAGCTCCCTTTGGATCGACAAAACCTTCCGGTTGCATCATATACAACTCTTCTTCCAGAAATCCATTCAGGAATGCAGTTTTGACATCCATTTGCCAAATTTCATAATCATAAAATGCGGTAATTGCTAACATGATTCGGACAGACTTAAGCATCGCTACGGGTGAGAAGGTCTCATCGTAGTCAATCCCTTGAACTTGTCGAAAACCTTTTGCAACAAGTCAAGCTTTATAGACAGTAACATTACCATCAGCGTCAGTCTTCTTCTTGAAGATCCATTTATTCTCGATGGCTTGCCAATCATCGGCAAGTCAACCAAAGTCCACACTTTCTTCTCATGCATGGATCCCATCTCAGATTTCATGGCCTCAAGCCATTTTGCGGAATCTGGGCTCACCATCACTTCTTCATAGTTCATGGGTTCATCATGGTCTAGTAACAAAACCTCCAAAACAGGATTACCATACCACTCTGGTGCGGATCTTACTCTGGTTGACCTACAAGGTTCAGTAACAACTTGATCTGAAGTTTCATGATCATCATCATTAACTTCCTCACCAATTGGTGTAGACGTCACAGGAATCGGTTTCTATGATGAACTACTTTCTAATAAGGGAGCAGGTAATGTTACCTCATCAAGTTCTACTTTCCTCCCACTCACTTCTTTCGAAGAAACTCCTTCTCTAGAAAGGATCCATTCTTAGCAACGAATGTCTTGCCTTCGGACTGTGATAGAAGGTGTACCCAACAGTTTCCTTTGGTATCCTATGAAGACACATTTCTTCGATTTGGGTTCAAGCTTATCAGGTTGAAGCTTTTTCACATAAGCATCACAGCCCCAAACTTTAAGAAACGACAACTTTGGTTTCTTGCCAAACCACAGTTCATAAGGTGTCATCTCAATGGATTTTGATGGTGCCCTATTTAACGTGAATGCGGCTGTCTCTAAACCATAACCCCAAAACGATAGCAGTAAATCAGTAAGAGACATCATAGATCGCACCATATCTAGTAAAGTACGATTACGACGTTGAGACACACCATTACACTGTGGTGTTCCAGGTGGCGTGAGTTGCGAAACTATTCCACATTGTTTCAAATGTAGACCAAACTCGTAACTCAAATATTCTCCTCCACGATCAGATCGTAGAAACTTTATTTTCTTGTTACGATGACTTTCATCTTCACTCTGAAATTCTTTGAACTTTTCAAATGTTTTAGACTTATGTTTCATTAAGTAGATATACCCATATCTGCTTAAATCATCTGTGAAGGTGAGAAAATAACGATACCCGCCGCAAGCCTCAACATTCATTGGACCACATACATCAGTATGTATGATCTCCAACAAATCAGTTGCTCACTCCATAGTTCCGGAGAACGGCGTTTTAGTCATCTTGCCCATGAGGCATGGTTCGCAAGTACCAAGTGATTCATAATCAAGTGATTCCAAAAGTCCATCAGTATGGAGTTTCTTCATGCGCTTTACACCAGTATGACCCAAACGGTAGTGCCACAAATAAGTTGCACTATCATTATCAACTCTGCATCTTTTTGGCTTCAACATTGTGAATATGTGTATCACTACTATCGAGATTCATCAAAAATAGACCACTCTTCAAGGGTGCATGACCATAAAAGATATTACTCATATAAATAGAACAACCATTATTCTTAGGTTTAAATGAATAACCGTCTCGCATCAAACAAGATCCAGATATAATGTTCATGCTCAACGCTGGCACCAAATAACAATTATTTAGGTCTAAAACTAATCCCGAAGGTAGATGTAGAGGTAGCGTACCGACGGCGATCACATCGACTTTGGAACCATTTCCCACGCGCATCGTCACCTCGTACTTAGCCAATGTTCGCTTAATCCGTAGTCCCTGTTTTGAGTTGCAAATATTAGCAACAGAACCAGTATCAAATACCCAGGTGCTACTGCGAGCTCTGGTAAGGTACACATCAATAACATGTATATCACATATACCTTTGTTCACCTTGCCATCCTTCTTATCCGCCAAATACTTGGGGCAGTTCCACTTCCAGTGACCAGTCTGCTTGCAGTAGAAGCACTCAGTCTCAGGCTTAGGTCCAGACTTGGGTTTCTTCTGTTGAGCAGCAACTTCTTTGATGTTCTTCTTAAAGTTCCCCTTCTTCTTCCCTTTGCCCTTTTTCCTGAAACTGGTGGTCTTATTGACCATCAACACTTGATACTCCTTCTTGATTTCTACCTCCGCAGTCTTTAGCATTGCGAAGAGCTTGGGAATCGTCTTATCCATCCCTTGCATGTTATAGTTCATCACGAAGCTCTTGTAGCTTGGTGGCAGTGATTGAAGAATTCTGTCAATGACGCTATCATCCGGAAGATTAACTCCCAGTTGAATCAAGTGATTGTTATACCCAGACATTCTGAGTATATGCTCACTGACAGAACTATTCTCCTCCATCTTGCAGCTGTAGAACTTATTGGAGACTTCATATCTCTCAATCCGGATATTTACTTGAAATATTAACTTCAACTCCTGGAACATCTCATATGCTCCATGAAGTTCAAAACGTCGTTGAAGTCCCGGTTCTAAGCCGTAAAGCATGCCACACTGAACTATCGAGTAGTCATCAGCTTTGCTCTATCAGACGTTCATAACACCTGGTGTTGCTCCTGCAGCAGGTTTGGCACCTAGCGGTGCTTCCAGGACGTAATTCTTTTGTGCAACAATGACGATAATCCTCAAGTTACGGACCCAGTCCGTGTAATTGCTACCATCATCTTTTAACTTTGCTTTCTCAAGGAACGCATTAAAATTCAACGGAACAACAGCACGAGCCATCTATCTACAACAAACATAGACATGCAAAATACTATCAGGTACTAAGTTCATGATAAATTTAAGTTCAATTAATCATATTACTTAAGAACTCCCACTTAGATAGACATCCCTCTAATCATCTAAGTGATCACGTGATCCAAATCAACTAAAACATAACCGATCATCACGTGAAATGGAGTAGTTTTCAATGGTGAACATCACTATGTTGATCATATCTACTATATGATTCACGCTCGACCTTTCGGTCTCAGTGTTCAAGGGAAGGAAGAGGAAGGAGGGAGGAAGGAAAGGGGGGCCGCCCCCAACCAATTCGGATTGGGCTTGGGGGGGCACCCCCTCCCTTGCTCCTTTCCCCTCCTTTCCACTAAAGCCCATTAAGGCCCATATACCTCCCGAGGGGGTCCAATAACCTCCCGGTGCTCCGGTATTATCCCGATCTCCCCCGGAACCATTCCGGTATCCAAATATAGTTGTCCAATATATCGATCTTTACGTCTAGACCATTTTGAGACTCCTCGTCATGTCCGTGATCACATCCGGGACTCCGAACTACCTTCGGTACATCAAAACACATAAACTCATAATATAACCGTCATCAAACTGTAAGCGTGCGGACCCTACGGGTTCAAGAACTATGTAGACATGACCGAGACACGTGTCCGGTCAATAACCAATAGCAGAACCTGGATGCTCATATTGGCTTCTACATATTCAACGAAGATCTTTATCGGTCAAACCGCATAACAACATACGTTGTTCCCTTTGTCATCGGTATGTTACTTGCCCGAGATTCGATCGTCGGTATCTCAATACCTAGTTCAATCTCGTTACCGGCAAGTCTCTTTACTTGTTCCGTAATACATCATCCCGCAACTAACTCATTAGTTGCAATGCTTGCAAGGCTTAAGTGATGTGTATTACCGAGTGGGCCCAGAGATACCTCTCCGACAATCGGAGTGACAAATCCTAATCTCAAAATATGCCAACCCAACAAGTACCTTCGGAGACACCTGTAGAGCACCTTTATAATCACCCAGTTATGTTGTGACATTTGGTAGCACACAAAGTGTTCCTCCGGTAAACGGGAGTTGCATAATCTCATAGTCATAGGAACATGTATAAGTCATGAAGAAAGCAATAGCAACATACTAAATGATCAAGTGCTAAGCTAACGGAATGGGTCAAGTCAATCACATCATTCTCCTAATGATGTGATCCCGTTAATCAAATGACAACTCTTTGTCTATGGCTAGGAAACATAACCATCTTTGATCAACGAGCTAGTCAAGTAGAGGCATACTAGTGACACTTTGTTTGTCTATGTATTCACACATGTATTATGTTTCTGGTTAATACAATTCTAGCATGAATAATAAACTTTTATCATGATATAATGAAATAAATAATAACTTTATTATTGCCTCTAGGGCATATTTCATTCACGAATACCATATGAACACATTGTGTGTTATCAAACATCACAACGTAACTGGGTGATTATAAAGATGCTCTACAAGTGTCTCCGATGGTGTTTGTTGAGTTGGCATAGATCAAGATTAGGATTTGTCACTCTGTGTATCGGAGGGGTATCTCTGGGCCCTCTCGGTAATGCACATCACTATGAGCCTTGCAAGCAATGTGTCTAATGAGTTAGCCACGGGATGATGCATTACAGAACGATTAAAGAGACTTGCCGGTAACGAGATTGAACTAGGTATGATGATACCGACGATCAAATCTCGGGCAAGTAACATACCGGTGACAAAGGGAACAACATATGTTGTTATGCGGTTTGACCGATAAAGATCTTCGTAGAATATGTAGGAACCAATATGAGCATCTAGGTTCCGCTATTGGTTATTGACCAGAGATGTGTCTCGGTCATGTCTACATAGTCCTCGAACCTGTAGGGTCCGCACGCTTAACGTTCAATGACGATTTGTATTATGAGTTATGTGATTTGATGACCGAAGGTTGTTCTGAGTCCCAGATGAGATCACGTACATGACAAGGAGTCTCGAGACATAAAGATTCATATATTGGAAGGTCACATTCGGACACCGGAATGGTTCAGGTCGTTTCGGATGAGTTTCCGAGTACCGGGGGTTACCGGACCCCCCCTAGAAGTTATTGGGCCTCATGGGCCTAGTGGTGGAAGAGAGGAGGCCGGCCAAGGATTGCCGCGCGCCCCCAAGCCCAATCCGAATTGGGTTAGGGTTGGGGGGGCCCATTTCCTTCTCTCCTCCTTCTCCTTCCTTCCTTCTTCTAGGAATAGGAAATAGGAGGGGAATCCTACTTGGACTAGGGAGTCCTAGTAGGATTCCCCACACCTGGCGCGCCCCCTTAGGGCCGGCCACCTCTTCCCTCCCCTCCGTTATATACATGGCCAGGGGGCACCCCTTAGACACACAAGTTGATCTTTTTGCCGTGTGCGGTGCCCCCCTCCACAGTTACACACCTCGGTCATATCGTTGTAGTGCTTAGGCGAAGCCCTGCGTCGGTAACTTCATCATCACCATCACCACGCCGTCGTGCTGACGGAACTCTCCCTCGACCTCAACTGGATCAAGAGTACAAGGGACGTCACCGAGCTGAACGTGTGCTGATCGTGGAGGTGCCGTGCGTTCGGTACTTGGATCGGTTGGATCACGAAGACGTTCGACTACATCAACCGCGTTACTAAAACACTTCCACTTTTGGTCTACGAGGGTACGTGGACACACTCTCCCCGCTCGTTGCTATGCATCTCCTAGATAGATCTTGCATGATCGTAGGTAAATTTTTTGAAATATTGCGTTCGCCAACAGTGGTATCCGAGCCAAGTCTATGCGTAAGATGTTATATGCACGAGTACAACACAATGAGTTGTGGGCGATAACAGTCATACTGCTTCCAGCATGTCTTACTTTGATTCAGCGGTATTGTTGGATGAAGCGGCCCAGATCGATATTACATGACCGTGTTCATGAGACTGGTTCTACCGACGTGCTTCACACACATGTGGCTAGTGGGGTCTGTTTCTCCAGCTTTAGTTGAATCGAGTTTGACTACGCCCGGTCCTTGTTGAAAGTTAAAACAGCAGACTTGACGAAAAATCGTTGTGGTTTTGATGCGTAGGTAAGAATAGTTCTTGCTAGAAGCCCATAGCAGCCACATAAAACTTGCAACAACAAAGTAGATGACGTTTAACTTGTTTTTGCGGGGCATGTTGTGATGTGATATGGTCAAGACTGCTGATATAAATTGTTGTATGAGATGATCATGTTTTGTAACAGTTATCGGCAACTGGCAAGAGCCATATGGTTGTCGCTTTATTGTATGAAATGCAATCGCCATGTAATTGCTTTACTTTATCACTAAGCGATAGCGATAGTCGTAGAAGCAATAGTTGGCGAGACGACAACCATGCTACGATGGAGATCAAGGTGTCAACCGCGTTACTAAAACACTTTCGCTTTCGGTCTACAAGGGTACGTGGACACACTCTCCCCGCTTGTTGCTATGCATCTCCTAAATAGATCTTGCGTGATCGTAGGTAAATTTTTTGAAATACTGTGTTCCCCAACAATTTTCCACTAGGACATCCAATGCATCCTCGTCTGGTTCTCCTCGTCTCCCCACAAGAAATGCCTAGTCGCGTCAATGATTCCTTTATAACTTTTTTTAGGAATTTTAAAGACCGACATTGCATATGTAGGTATGGCTTGGTTCACAGCTTTGAGCAGGATCTCCTTCCCCCCGGTAGACAGTAATTTCTCTTTCCACCCACTAGTTTTCTTAACAATTCGTTCAATCGAAAATTGGGTACAATCTGTTTTATCCACACCCACATTTGCTGGCAAACCTAAATATTTATATCTAGGGCCTCCGTCTTTGTATTCAGCATTGTACACAATTGTTCTCTAATCTCCACCTTCGTATTGGGACTAAAGAAAATGCTAGATTTTCCAACGCTTGCCAACTGACCCGATGCTGCACAGTATAAATCTAGTGCTGACTTCAGAGCATCCGCACTGCGTTGGTTTGCTTTCATTAGAATCAAAGAATCGTCCGCAAAAAGAAGGTTTGTGATGGGCGGGGCATCTCTACAAACTTTTATCCCTAAGATATTTCCATTTTTCTCTGCATGTGTAAGTAGAGCATTCAACCCCGTCGTGCACAACAAGAAAATTTATGGTGATACCGGGTCACCCTGCCTCAATCCCCTTGTAGGCTTAAAGGTCTCACTCTCCTCTGCATTAATCCTTACTCTGTATTCGACAGTTGAGACGCATTGCATAATAAAGTTCACCCAATTTTGTTGAAAACCCAATCTCAACATAATCTCCTTCAAATGGGTAACCTCGAGTTAGTTGCTCATTAGTTAAGGGGTACCCCCTGCAAATGGCACTCACCCACCTTCTTTGTTTAACAAATGACGCGCTGTATGTGCGCCACTTATCGCAATCAGAGAATTTTTATCTTTCATAGATTCATTTTGTTGAAAACGTTTTATCTCTTGAACCATGCGCCCAAATATCGATCACTTTTCACTATTGGATTTGTCGCTTAGAGGTCTTCGAAACTAGACACCTTGTTAATAGATTTTGTTGAACTTTTTTCACGAATAAACAAAAAATGAAATCAAGAAAAAATCAAAAACCAAAAAAGCATTTCTACATTATCATAATAAGAAAAGCAAAAAGAAAAGATTTGCACAAAAAAACTGAATACAAAAAAGGAAGAGAACACCGAAGCTTGGAAGCATGGTTGCAATTAGAGCACAGACCATGTTTCCCCCCTTTTTCGGAGAAGTTGTGCTTCCGAGGAAATAAATTTATGCTTCCACGAGAAGGAAATATGTGCTTCTCATGAAAAGACAGATTTTCTCTTTGTTGAGAAGCACAACTATGTATCTTACGGGAGCAAATCTATACTTACATGATTTTTCTTGTGGAAGCATAAATTTGCTTATACGAGAAGCAAATACGCATAAATTCTCCAAAATTTAGGAAAACTAGGCGAAAACTGAAAAGTCAAACCCCCCAAAAAACTCATATAAAATATGAAAACACGTGTAGAGAAATAAAAAAATCCAAATGATGCACCTAGCACGAACATGTGAGGGCGACTAGACGCACTGGTTGTCGTGCTCCCAAGTCATCAAACCTTTGGTTGGATGGTTAGAGGGACAATGGTATCCCCATCCCACCAGGGTTCAAGTCCTAGTACTCGCATTATTTCTGGATTTATTTCAGGATTTTCGGCAATGCACTTTCAGTGGGAGGAGACGTTCCCGTCGACGACGAGGCGCCTACGATGACTTCATAAAATTTCAAATGACATACCGGCTCAGTCTCTCGGAGGTGCTCATAGGGATAGGATGTGCGTGTGTGCGTTCATAGGGGTGGTTGTATGCACGTATGTATGAGCGCTTGCGTCTATACTGATGTTCAAAAAAAAGTCATCAAAATGACCCCAGAAGTCCCCACAAGGGGTAACCTCGAGTTAATTCCTCCCCTAAATATCCTGGCCGGTGCGAATCAACCTGTGGTTGAGTTGGTTAGGTGGACAGTGGTATCCCCAACTCATCAGAGTTCAAATCTTGGTGCTCGCATTATTCCTGAATTTATTTCAGGATTTCCGGCGATGCGCTTTCAGTGGGAGGAGACGTTCCCGTCGACGACGAGGCGCCTACGGTGACTTCGTAAATCTCAAGATGATATGCCGGCTCAGTCTTTCGGAGGTGCTCATAGAGGTAGGGTGTGCGTGTGTGCGTTCATAGGGGTGAGTGTATGCGCGTGTATATGAGCGCTTGTGTCTGTACTGATGCTCAAAAAAAATATCCTGACCGGTGCGGCCCAATATCACAACTTAAAAACGCACAAAGCGAAAAAGAAAAGGCTAAACTACGTAGTTTTGTTTTTGCGAGAAAAACTAGGTAGTTTTGTGACTTGCCGCTCGTAGTTGTTTCACTCGCTACCTGTTAATGAAATGAATCTTGCGTATTCATGAAAAAGCAACATTCCCGCTCTACTGAATTCACGAACCCCCTTCCACCATCCGTCGTCCAGTCCAAACGATTTCAAAATGAAACTGGAGTCGAAGCAACGGAAGGGAACAGCAAAAGAGAGCAGCTGGGCGTCGATCCACCGGAAGGGAGCAACAGATCAAAAGGAGCAGCAGAGAAAGAAAGCTCTCTCGCAGCCAGCAAAGTCGCCAAAAACGCCCAGAGCTTTTTTCCCCCGGCATGACACACTTTTGCCTTGCCAGAAGCGAGCCAGACCGGATCGCTTTCGTTTGGTCCCCTGGCCTGGGCCTCCCCTCCCTCTCCCTCCCCACCCCACCACCGCGCCCAAACCCAAACCAAACCCAGCCCCTTCCCTCCTTCCCTTGTTGGCGGCGCGCACGCTACAGGGGTCTCTATCAATTCCACCGCCGCATCACCCACATTCCCTTCCTCGTCCGCTTGCCCCACACGTGCGAGAGAGATTTATTTCGCCTCGGAGGCAGCCCAGCCCCTACCAGATACTACTACTCTCCCGCACGGACGTACCCGCCGGCCACGCCACCCCGCGAAGCAGCCGCCGCGCGCAGTCCTCGCCGGCGACAGCCGCACCGTCGTCGAGCCCGTCTCCAGGTACGCACGCGAGCGCCTTCCTCCTTCCTTGCCTCCCGCTCCCGGCCCATTTGGTGGCGTGGCGCGTGAACCCCTAGGCGTGCACGCGCGTGTCCCGCCGCAGCGTTCTCCGCCGAGGCGCGCGGCGATTGGAGCTCCCGCAGGGGCGAGCCGATGGCGGCGAGCGAGGCCCGACCGTGCCGACGCTGCTACCTGCTGCTTTGCTGCCTCCTCCATCGCTGCTGCTATTTATTATGTCGACTTGTTAGATCTGTATTGTCGTTGATCTCCATGTTTTCCTCTGGTGTTCGTCTTATCCCAGGGTCTCAGCGGGATGAGGGCGTCCTCTTCGTCCGCTACGCCGGCGGCTCGTGCGACCGCAGCATGGGCCGTCGTACTGCTCGCCGCGCTCTGTTCCGTCTCCCTCGCGTCCGCGTCCGTCGACTCCGTCTCCCTCGCGCCCGCCTCCGTCGACGCAGGTCGATAACCTTGTCTCTCAACACTCCCTCTCCTTTTTTCTGTTTTGCCACAGGCTTCCATGTTGCAGTACTACTCGTCTGGACGTTTCGTTTTTTCCATTCACAAATCACACGGACTCGCGTTACGATTTGAACCCTCGTACGCGTTCGGCTAAATTCCTCCCCAACTGGCACTTATTGCGGTGCCATTGTACTACTTTTACAAGGATTGATTTTCTGATAAATCGCAACGAAGTGTTCCTGCGCTCCGTGTGGTTCAGGTGTTTGTTAAGATCCCGGGACTTGATTAATCTGGAAATTTTGTTTGTTGGAAAGAAGATCGTCGTTCTACTTCGGGTGGCTTTACTTTCCAAGTTCATGACCGGGTCCATCCTGTCTGTCCATGTCCATCTATGTACTGTAGCACACGCGCAGTCCTACTCTTGCCTATTGTTTGCACTCGAATCCTGAGCTAACGATTTTTCCTGGCTCCGTCTGTTGCTGCAGGATTCTCGCCGACGCCCGCCGCTCCCGCCCCTACCCCCGGCTCCTCGGCGGCTCCTCCGCGCCCGCCATATCGCGCCGTCCTTCCCCGCAAGGTCCTCCGCCCGGCAGGTAGTTAATGCACCCTCCGATCATCCGGTCAATGATGCTTTGGCCAGCCTTCTCGCCCCGACCAGTGTCTGCACTCGTGGACCCTGGTTCTGCTTCTGCCCGCGCAGGCGTGGGGGTACTTTGAGCCTGTCGCGTGGGCCCAGCGCCCTTCTTTTGCTTTGTCCTCGGATACGGGCCCTTTGGGTTGATGCCAGTTGGCCATTGATTCCATCTTGTTTTGAAATCTCTCACATTCCATTCTGTCCTAGCCCTGCCTGCGCAGTGAATGACATGTGGGGCCATCTCCTTTTTGCAGGCACGGACGTGGACCTCGGCGCAGTCCGGCCGCACCGCGTGGACGAGGGTTGCGCCGGCAAGGAGGACATCGCCATCTACCAGGGCCGGGGGACGACGCTGCCGAGCGGGGTGCCGGCGTACACGGTGGACGTGATGAACCGGTGCTCAGGCGGCGACGGCGACTGCGCGATCGCTGGCATCCATGTGCGGTGCGGCTGGTTCAGCTCCGTCAGCCTGGTGGACCCGCGCAAGTTCCGGCGGCTCGCGCGCGACGACTGCCTCCTCAACGACGGCCAGCCACTCCTCGCCGGCGAGACCATCTCGTTCGAGTACTCCAACTCGTTCCCCTACCAGCTCTCCGTCGCCGTCGCCACCTGCGTCGACCCGGCCGCGGCCACCTCCCCCTAGCACTACCTACCCTCTACACACCGTACGGCGCTAGAGGTAGCACGTACGTGCGTGCGTAGCCTAAATACGTATAAACTCAGATATGTTATTACGTACTCGTCCTAGCTAGACAGTGGTAGGGCAATACGGCGATCGGTATAGGTGTAAGTAACTGGCTGGCTTTTCTCTTCCCTAGCTGCTAGGCAAATTTTGGTACGCGAAAAAGACCAACCGTGACACCTCGACGTGTCCGGAGCTGTCTTTTTGGGCAAGGATGGGGAAAATTCTACCGTGTTTTTGGCAAGTCAAGTAAATGCGACAAGTCCTTTTCGTGTGCATTGTCTACTTTCTCCTTTTGGGTGAGTTTTCCCGGCCCTGTGTGCAAGTGTTCTTTCTCATGCGGGATGGACTGCCTTCTTGCCTAGGCACAAGGGCGTAATTGCTGCTGCGCCGTGTGGCTCGTGTGTAGCCTAGTGCAGCTGGCTACGCCGTGTGGCTCGTGTGTAGCCTACTGTAGCAAGCGTAGCCTGTAAATGCGCTAGCCCTAGCTGGCTACGCGAATGACAGCCGCGTGACCGTGCGAGTCGTGTTTTCTGGGCAAAACCTCTCTCGCCTCCTTTGTGCATGGGTCTCTGTGCGTGACATGCAATGTGTGATTCGATGGGGCTTTGACAGCTCTGTGACGGGTACATTAATTGGACTGTGATGTCCTTTTCTCTCGGGATGCGCAAGGCTCCGTAGCTGGATGTGGGATTCCTTGGGCTCTCCTCCCAGTAACCGATGACGTGGGGCTACTGTAGATGCACCCACCGTCGTCGCAGGGGGGCTCGAACACCTCCTCGATCGTGATTCGTGAATGGGTTGCTGCCTTTGGTCCCAGCCGCAGCGATCGGTTCCGTGCAGTGGCAAAACAGCAAAGCGGGCGGTCTGCGACATGGGCGATGGCGGTCTGCGGGTGATACCGAAGGTTACGGTGCTCCCATGATAGAAGACGGCGCGGGTCGCTGGATCTGAAATTCAAGGGCCATAGGATGAGCTTCTAGACTTGTGCCTGAATATCAGATTTCTAGAGGTCTTTTATGAAAAGTTTCAGTAGCCTATCCTTCAACCTTTGGATTTCAGATCCAATGGCTGGTGTCATCTCGTATCATGGGAGCACCTAGCCTCTCGTATCACCAGATACTCTTTCCCCAAGGAGGAGAAAGACGAGCTCGATGTCTGCCCTGCACGTGTGGCATTTAAAAGGACCCGGAGCTAGTCATTGGGTGGCTGTCACGTGTGCCCGAGGCAGACATCGAGGGGACGCACGGCGCATATGTCGCCTGTCCATGGGGACACAAACTCGGCCTAGATTTGGGCTCGAATTGGGTTCACGCGGACACGAAACCGGCAGAAACGTGAAATGTGTCGCTGCACTGGGCCATAGCTTATGTCCACGCTGACAAAAATAGACGCGAGCGAAGGAAATGCGTCCCCGCATTGGAGTTGTCCTAAGAGCACCTATAGTTGGGCTTGGTAAAATAACCCCTCTCCCACACACAGACACTAAATGTTTGCGGATTCGCCCGGGCACGACTTTGCGGATCCGCCCAGGCACGACCACAGACATCATCAAACGACCCCTCGAAAGTCTTTTCCGACAGTCGCACTTTTCATATCGAAACCCTCAAATCCACGTAAATCGATGCACGTCCATCATACACATGAAGATCACAAGATCATTCAGTAGTTCATCAGGATGGGAATGGACCGGCCCACTCCGGCCCGGACTTGGTCCTGCTGGCCCCTCTCTTCTACTGAGGGATATGGAGCCGGTCCAATGGTCCAATACTGACCGGGCTCATGTTTCACTGGCAACATGGGCATCATCCTCGGCGATGGCCAGGAGAATCCGGTGTGGAGGCGACGGACTCAATCACGTGTTTTGTTCACAGCTGGGGTCCTTTTTGCAAAAGTCTAGGGACTTGCTTGTAATTCCTACTTTCTTTGGGTCCTTTTGTGCTTAGTGTTGTATCATTACTTTATGAATGAAATGTCCAAATCCCTCGGGATCCACATGTTGTTCAAAAAATGTTTCATTCAGCAAATTGGGCCGACCCATTTTAATACTAGATTGTAATAATAAGGAGTATTTACACCACAGCATTATTTCAAGTAGCATCATTTAGCTATAGTGATTTTTTGTAAGTTATGATAATAAAAATTTATTTGTCCAAACAAAAAAAGGAAGATGCCCCCTGTTTTTGGGCAAACCTTGTGTGCAAAAAAATAACTTGGACGGAGCTTCTTCTAAGGGCGATGTCAACACTCCACTGGTCATTTTTATTCTTAGGGTGATAAGTACATATCGTCCATCTTTACTCTTAGGGCGATAATTTTGTATCGGGCATATATATTAGCAAGAAAAGTGTAGTTAATCGAACACATGATGATTTGGTAATACCCTTTCACGATAAGAAATTATATTGCATTCATGGATCAAAATAAGCCCATGGAGGGTATCAGTCATACCCAATGATGAATTCCATGGCATATGCATTAATGCCATAGTTGAAGAATATGGATAATGTGTGAACCTAATGATGAATTCCATGGCATATGCATTAATGCCATAGTTGAAGAATATGGATAACGTGTGAACAATAGATTTTGATGTGTGGATGCAAACTTTCGGCTTGGTTGTTCATAGTTTTCACTCTTTTCCTTCTTCACCTTTGCAACCCTTTTTCCAATTGGAAGCTTGCGGATTATTCTTGCTTAGAGTAACTCCTTTGGGAACCCATGCCATGTTTCTCTTTTCAAGTTCTTGTGCACTTAGCTTTTGCAATTTCTTTTTTTGCCAATACAATAAGCTGAGTGGGCGCCCTGGCTATGATTTTGTTTCAAGCAATGGCAATTCTTGTTTTAGCTTGTGCACTCTTATGACCCACAAGTCTAGGGATCAATCTTAGTTCTTTTGATAAGTAAGAGTGTCAAACCCAACGAGGAGTAGAAGGAATCGATAAGCGGTTTTCAGCAAGGTATTCTATGCAAGTGTTATAAAGTAGTTGTGACACATAGTTTGATATCAAGATAACTCGTAACAAGTGACAAGTAACAAAAGTAACAAGATGCAGCAAGATGCCTCAATCATTTTTATTACAAAGGATAAGCTGGAAGTACTTCTTATAGTGATTAAAGCGTTCTCGAGGACACATGTACATTTTATCTATTAACTTCATCATGATTCATTGACTCATGTGCACTTCTTTGATAACTTGTTAGGGCATCTCCAACGGCAACCCGCAAATTTCGTCCTGCATCCGTCCGCGGATAGGGGAGGCCAGTCCGCGGACACGGATGCGGGAGGACGCCATCCAACGCTAGCCGGTGATACGACAATGACCTCATATTCCGTGGTTGAATGATGTACATGTCGTAGGGCGCAATGTGCTTTCACGCGTGAAACTTTTCATGCACTTGCACCCAGAAGGGCTGGCCTCTGCTCCTTCGTACGAAATTGTAGATACGGCCAACCACACATCGCACAACAACTCATCCTCCATGGTTGAGTAGTTGACCATCCTTCGTACCCTAAAAATGACATAGCATTTGAAAATAAGCTCAATGGCATTTGAGAGAACACCTGCGGGGCGTGCTGTCCGCCATGGAGGTCGTCGACGGGGGCGGAGTGTACCTGGGTACAGACGGCTCTAGAGTGGAAAGCTTCGTCCTAACGGTGAGCGGGCGTGTCGGTGTTGGTTGCGGACATTCGGCAATGCCTTTGTGGAGGCCAAAGACGTACAACATCGACGCGGAGGTGGAGGGTGTGGATGCAAAGCAAGGGGAGAAGGGGCAGAGTGGAAGGAAATGGCACCGGGAGGGGGAATGGGTGGGCCGGGGGTGTCGGAGTCCTACATTTTGGGTGTCCGGACTCCCACAAATCTCCATCACTTTGTCTCCAATTTGTAGGAGAAATCGTGTCCGGACCGCCCCTCGGACCGATACACGCCCACATTGGATGGCTTCCTCGGTCCGGACATCATAGTTTGGACGGATGCGGGAGGTTTGCGGGTTCGCCTTGGATATGCCTTATGTGGGTGGACCGGTGCTGAGGTCATGTTCTTACTTGAATAAACAACCTACTTATGATTACCTCCACTTGCAAGCATCCACAACTACAAGAGAAGAATTAAGATAAATTTAACCATAGCATGAAAATATGGATCCAAATCATCCCCTTACGGAATAGCTCATAAACTGGGTTTCAGGCTTCTGTCACTCCAGCAACCCATCATCTACTAAGTAATCTCATAATGCCTTCCCCTAGGACCAAACATGGTAATGTGTCATGTAGTTGACGTTCACACGACACCACTAGAGGAAGAACAACATAACACATCATTCAAACATTAAACGAAAACCAACTTCACATGATTACTTATAAGAAGACTTCTCCCATGTTCCCAAGGACAAACGGAACTACTAACAAATCATATTCATGTTTATGATCACAAGAGATAAATATATGATTAACAATCTAAACATATAATCTTCCACCAAGTAAACCAACTAGCATGAACTATGGGATGTAATCAACAACTAACAATCCACAGGTGCCAACCTGAGGTTTGAGACAAATATTGGATACAAGAGATGAACTAGGGTCTGGAGGTGAGATGGTGTTGGTGAAGATGTTGATGGAGATGAGTCCTCCCACGATGAGAGGAGCGTTGGTGATGACGATGGCTTCGATTTTTCCCTCCCAGAAGGAAGTATCCTCAGGAAATCGCTCTGGATTCCGTCAGAGAGCAAAAGTTCTCCTACCTAGGTTCCACCTCGAGACGGCGATGCTTCATCTTAAAAGTCTTCTTATGATTTTTTTTCTAGGAAAAATTGCTTCATATATTAGGATATGGGCTTCAGAGGCCTTCTATGGGCCCCACAAGCTCACATGGCACGCCTCAGGGGGGAGCCACCTAAGCTTGTGGGCCCATGCTAGGTCCTCTCTGGTATATTTCTCCTCTAGTATTTGTTTATATTCCAAAATAAATCTCTAACTTTTCAGGTCATTTGGACCTCCAAAGGATAGCTATCTCCACTGTAACTCTTTTCAGGTCTAGAATTCTAGCTACCGACAATCTCCCTCTTGTGATGTGACTTGCAATTTAAGAGAGAAAGGCATTAGAATTGCATCAAAAAGTGGAATAGAACTTCAAAACGATAAAAATAACAGTAGAAAAATATGATGCAAAATGTACACATCACACTCCAAACTTCTTATCTTCAGATTTGGCACTTGATTGACTTTTTTCATTGGCTTTAGTAGCCAACGCCAACACTTTAATTGGCTCTTTTTCATTTGACATCAAATCTGAAGTAGCACTCTTATGGCCATCTCTTATAACATGGTAAACTTGCTTGACCACCTCTCTATTATTCCTTGAGCTTTGGACCTATTTCTTATGATTGAACCGGTCTTCGACATGTGATTGTTCATCACATGTTTATGTTCTTGAAGGTGCATAATGTTGGTGATATGGTCTAGAATAAGATGGAGAGTGTTTCCTTGTATCATACTTGCCCCATGATGGATATTGATTTACATGAGCATAGGGGGGTATTCACGACATTGGCAGCCCATCATAAGGATATGAATATCTTGTATTAAAATTATCACTTTGCCAAAACCGATCCTCAGATTTGCACCTAGGGGGTGATCTTGATGCTTTTGAATTACTTGGCTGATAAGCACTTTTCCGTTCACTCTTATTTTGCAATTTATCTAATAATTGTGCAAAAGTGACTTTGTTTTCTCTTGTTGCCCCCAGTACTTGGGGTCTTTAGTGCAACATTGATGGAATCCTTGCCCTCAAGAATGTTATCATTGTGCTCTTGAACAATGATATGTCTCCAAGGTATCTATAGTTTTTTTATTGTTCCATGCTATTATAGTATCAATCCTGAATATTTTATATGGATTTATATGCTATTTTATATCATTTTTGGGACTAACCTATTAACCTAGTGCCCAGTGCCAGTTGCTGTTTTTGCTTGTTTTTGGCTTTCAGAAAATCAATATCAAATGGAGTCCAAACACAATGAAATTTTACGGTGATTTTTCTGGACCAGAAGGGACCCACGAAGGTTCGGGAGAAGACCAGAAGAGTCAAGAGGGAGCGACATGCTCATAGGGCGCGCCCCTTGAGCTTGTGGGACTCTCGTGGCGCCTCTTGACCTAATTTTGCCTCTATAAATTCCAAAATATTTCCAATATACTAGAGAGACACCCGAAACACTTTTTCCGTCGCCGAAAGCTTCTGTTCTTCCGTGATCCCATCTAGAGGCCTTTTTCGATACTCTGTCATAGGGGGAATCAAACACGGAGGGCTTATAAATCATCCTTGCTACCCTACCGATGATGCCTGAGTAGTTCACCACAGGCATACGGGTCCATGGCTAGTAAGTAGATGGCCTCTTCTCTCTCTCTCTCTCTCTCTCTTTGATCTTCAATACAATGTTCCACGATGTTCTTGGAGTTCTATACGATGTCATCTTCTTTTGCGGTGTGTTTGTTGGGCTCTGATGAATTGTGGTTTTATGATCAGATTATTCATGAATATGAATTGAGTCTTTTTTGAACTTTATTATGCATGATTGTTATAGCTTTGCATTTGTTTTCGATCTGTCCATTTGGTTTGGCCAACTAGATTGATTTATCTTCAGTGGGAGAGGTGCTTTGTAATGGGTTCGATCTTGCGGTGCTATATCCCAGTGACAAGGTAGGGGACAAGACATGTATTTATATTGTTGCCATTAAGTGTAAAACGACAGGGATTTATTCATATTGATTGGGTTTACTTTGTCGACATCATGTTATCTTACTTAAGGCGTTACTCTGTTTTATACTTAATACCCTAGATGCATGCTAGATAGCAGTTGATGGGTGGAGTAATAGTAGTAGATGCAGGCAGGAGTCGGTCTACTTGTCTCCGTGAGGCTCCAGGCTTCTGATTGATTACCAAGCTAGGTCAAAAGCCTAAGCTTGGGGAAGTACGTGTTTTCCACCGACATTACATTCACGTTCACTTATTTAATCTGTCGGTGTTCACACTTCTTCATTGTATCATCCATGTTTAGATTTATTTTTCTTGCTTTCTTCTTGTGTGTTTGAAAAACTTTAGAAAAAAACAAAAATTAGTTGTAGTTAGTTTATTTTCTATGCATGCTTAGTTGTAGTACTAAAAAGAAAACCCAAAAAGATTTCCTTGTTCTTCTTTTGCTTGTTGGGAGCTTTCCCGTGTACATAGTTTTTCTCGTTTTTGCTTTTCCCTTTTAATTGCTTGTTCAAGAAAACCAAAAACTCCAAAAACATTTTAGTGTGTTTCTCTGAATTTCTTTTCTTTTTATTCAAGTCTTACCGAGGAGAAGACCACGATGAAAATGTTGAGTGGCTCTCATATGAATAACGGTTGATCTAATAAAGAGCCCATTTTACCTTGTCTTCTCCTATTGAATAAAATGTTTTGCAGATTCCAGCTTAGTCCACGACACTCTTGCACTATTATTATTTTCACATCGTTCGGTCGTGAAGTGAAAGGCAATAATGATGATATTCAATGAACTGGCCGTGGCAGAGAGAAATGGGTATGAACTCGACTTGTTCTGTTTGTGTAAATATGTTTAACCTAGTATCCATGATTTAGCCCATTATGATTAAACATGTTTGCAATGACAATTAGAGATTATAGTTTCTCATGCCATGCATAAGTAGCTGTTAGTGGATAATGATTTATCTTGGATATCAATATTGCGTTAAAATGATTGTGATGTAGTATGATGATATGGTATCCTCCTCTGAATGTTCGAGTGGCTTGACTTGGCACATGTTCATGCATATAGTTGAATCAAAACCAACATAGCCTCTATGATATTTATGTTCATGGTGTTCATATCCTACTCATGCTAGTGTCCAATGTTACTTATGCATAATGCATGTTCATGACCGTTGTTGCTCTCTAGCTGGCCGCTTCTCAATCTAATTGCTAGCCTTCGCCTGTACTAAGTGGGAATTCTGCTTGTGCATCAAAAACCTTGAAGCCAAAGTTATTCCAGATGAGTCCACCATACCTACCTATATGCGGTATTACCCTGCCGTCCTAAGTAAATTTGCATGCGCCACCTCTAAAAACTTCTAAAAATATATCCTTTTTGTGTGCCTAGATCGTTCATGGAACGACAGGAGGTGGTCGGTATCTTCCATGCTAAGCGGGTTATTCTCAGGTCAAGTGTTTATTCACTCGCCATCGCACGAGAAAAGGGTGGTACGAGGGACGACCAGTCCCAAACTGCAAACAGAAAAAGCTTACAAATAATCGAACAAAAACTCCCAATGGAGTCAAAACCTTTACTTTTACCGCTTGGGAACCGCCACTAGCGTGCTTAGCATGGAAGATATTGATAACTGTTGGTCCTCAAGTAAATGAGAAGGGTGCATGTCTCAAAATATTATTTACCTCTATTTTAAAAACTTGAGCTTTGGCACCTCTGCAAATCACCGCTTCCCTCTGCGAAGGGACTATCTATTTACTTTTATGTTGTGTCATCACCTTCTAAAACAAGCGCTAGAACCTGAGAGCACTGCTGTCATGACTTATGCAGTGTGTGTAGCTAATGTTGGGTGCATCATGACTGGATCTTTTCTACCATGAATTACAGTGTTTAGTCGCTGCTGGAACTATGGAGGTGCTCTGCATTTATGTTTTGCAGTCTCAGAAAGGGCTAGTGAGATACCACTATTGTCATATTATATCATGGTTGTTTTAACAATGTGTTGCCGTTTGAATACCTTATTATTGCTCGCTAGCTGATTATGTCATTGATATGCGTTAATATAATCTTTAAGAGTTATTGTGGGCATGGTTAGTTATAATGTTGGCTGAAAACCTGGGTGCTGTTTAAGCTTATTTATGCAAACAAGAGCAAAAATGTCGTGAAATTGTCATGACAGATGTCCTAGCAAAAGGACTTAGTCGTAGGGCCATCGCAACTAGGAAGCTTAAAGGGGTTAATCGGGACAAAGGACACGAGAAGTTTTATACTAGTTCGGCCCCTTACGATGAAGGTAAAAGCCTACGTCTAGTTGTGTTTGGAATTGCTGGGGTTTCGAAGACCAGGGAGCGAATATGCTTGTCCTCGCTTCGAATTGTTGTCTCTTGCCCTAAGCCGCCGCCAGGTCGTCCCCTTATATACACGGGTTGACGCCTGGCAGCCTACATAGTCCCGGACGGCTCATAAAACATGTCCGGCTTGGTGATCTCTTTTACATGCCTTTCTTTACAAGTCTTTCCTTACATACGGCGGTTTACAATATTGGGCCTTAAGCCGCCTCTGGCCTTAGGCCTTCTATAAGTCTTAATAAACTATCGCCTTGAATGTTACTGGGCTTCTTTTGTAACCCACCATCGGGGCTGACCCGGCCCCTCTTGGGCGGGTCTTACCTGGTAGCTATATTCCCAACATTAGGCCCTAGGTTGACTTTGAACTTTGTTCTTTGTCAATCTTCAATACTTAGAGGAAATCCATCTTCCTCTCTCTGTAAAAATTTTGTAACTCGCCGTGACATCATCTTCTGAAAACATAAAAGACTGTTATGACGTCATCCTCAACAGATCTTCATCTTTTAATGTCTTCCTAGAATCGAGGCATCCGTTTAGTTGGATAGTCATTATTTGGGTCTTCCTTGATTTGGCGCCCGCCTGTTCACTTATCCCCTTATAAATAGGCACGCCCCAGTCTTTCTCATTCTTCTCTCTCTCCGTCTTCTTCCTCTCGCAACCCTACCGCCGCTCGAGCCCCGCCGCCGTTGCAGAGCTCCTCGTCTCAGTCAACCTTGGCTGCTGCATCAACCTGAATCGGTCCAGAGAACGGTGGCAACCTCCGTAGAAGATCCGTGGTTGTAAGTTTTCACCTTCCTGCTCCTCAGATCCGCATTAGGGTTTCTAAGTTTCCTGCATGTTCTTCACAGTTCGTCACGGTTTCCTTGTAGTTCTTCCACTGCAGCTTCTTCTTGATCCAAAAAGAAACATATACTCGTACGGTAGTTGTTTTGCGCCCATCCTTGATACTAGTAGATTCCTTCTTCTGGTAAAAAAGGCTTCATTAGAGCTCACAAACTCATCTGTGCCAGACTTTTAGGTCTATAATATTTTCCATTTTGAATGACCACTTGATCCAGAATAATATCAAGAATTTAGGAAACTTGTTTGCCTCAACATTTAGCCAATTCTGTTTCTGGTTTCCTTCAAATGTCTGTAGTCATGGCGGCTTATGACGCCATCTTACTTTTCCCTTATATGACATTAGCCCTTACTTAAGCCGCCATTACCTATTTGCACCATCATCATTTAATTGTTAATTTCACCATTGAATTGAACTGGCGCATTACTTTTCTTTTCAGTTCGTCTTTTGATCATCATGCCGTCAAAAGCACCGACCGTCTGCAACTGGGTCCCTTCCATAGTAACTGAGGACAACCTGAAGGAATTCTTCACCATAGGTTTTTTGCCAGGGAAGAATGTTATGTCTTACCGTGCACCTGACCCGGACAAGGAACGACCTAACCCAAAATACGGTGAAGTTATTGTCTTCTCTGACCACATGAATCGGGGCTTTTCACCACCCGGCTCAAAGTTCTTCAGAGATGTTCTCCATTTTTTCAAACTCCACCCTCAAGATCTCGGGCCCAATTCCATATCCATTATCTGCAATTTCCAAGTTCTCTGTGAGGTGTACCTTCAAGAAGAACCGACTGTGGAACTCTTTAAAGAGTATTTTTATCTGAACCGCCAGAATGAGTGTACAAATGGCCCTAGCTTGGAACTTGGAGGCATCTCAATTCAGCGCCGACAGAGCGCTTTTTTCCCTCTAATAGTCTTGCCGAGTCATCCCAAAGACTAGAATCTGACCTGGTTCTACTGTCAAGACACTTCACCAGCCAATGAGAAACCACTGCCAGGTTATCGCGCGAATCGTCTAGATTCCAAGTTTGCGCTCCCTGACAAGCTTACTGCCGCCGAACGAAGCTTATTCCATCAATTAAAAGGATTAACGCCTTACTGGGGAACAGCTTAACCGGAGTTGATTTGACTCGCTGTTGGGTCTCGTGGCGGGTCATCCCTCTAAGCCGCCGATCCAAATTGATGTATGAATATGGTGGAGGCCCAGATGACTCTCTTCGTCACAACTCTGTTCAACTAACTGTAGAAGATATTGTTTCAATTTCGACCATTCTGGTGAACGGCAAATATGAAGACTGCAACAAATTCGGGTTAAACCCTTTCTGCAAACTTAACCCGGCGCCGGAGGTAAGAAACCCCTGACCTTTTTCTCTTCGTATTTTCCTCAGCAGTTTTAAATGCTTGCCTGACCCTCCATCTTGTTTTACTTGTTTACAGGCCAAATCTAACTTCTGGAAAGCCAAGTATGATCATGAAGCTGCCAAGAAGGCCAGAGCTGCCACCATAGCCACCAAGAAGATGACCCGGAGGTCCAAAAAGAAAAAGAGCACTGCTGAGGACCTGTTGAAGCTTGACGATGATTCTGAGTCGGAGGTAGCCCTTGACTCCCTTGGCCAGTTTTTTAATAATCTTATTAACACTGACTATTGCCAGGACGACACAGGGGCCAGTTAGGCCGTAGAAGAAGAGGCAACTATTTCCTCCGACTCAGCCCATTTGCCAAGATAGAAAGTTCGACTGGTAACCCGGAAAGTAAGGTTTTCACACCCTTTGGCTTATTTGGACCCTCATTTTCTTTTGAAAAAGCAGCAACATGAGAGCCGCCGTCAGGCCCGGAACGACGATGAACCGCCTTCCATTCTTCAACAAACTCCTCAAAATGCCAGAATGAGGTCTCTTTTATCTTCATATTTTACTTTCCATTAATGGATCTTCTCCCTTGCATTACTAACTTTATTTTATCTTTGCAGGAGGTGTCCTGCTCTTCTGGCGACTCATCTTAGACTCAATTTCCGGCCTTCAAGACTGCCCCTGGGTATTGAAAAAAATCATCTTTCCTCCGTGTCTTTCAAACTGCATCTTTGTACTGACTGTCTCATAACATCTTTCTTAGTGGCCAAGCCAAGTCCAAGAAGGCCAAGGTGACTAAACCGACAGAAGACCCGTCAGTCCTTGTGCCTGAACCGGCCATGCCAACTTATCCCCCTCGAACTGAAGCACCAAAAGACCCGGCTGCCAATACTCAATTGGATCCTCCTGAGCTGTCAGCTGATGATATCGTAGTTAACCCCTCTACTGCGAGACCATCCAGTCCAGCTAACCAACCATCATCTTCTGATCATGACATTCTGGTCACTGGTAGCCGTTTTGTTGAATCGGGGACTCCTACTGTGTTAGCTTGGCACACTGCTAAACAAGAAGCCTTGGAAAGACAGAAAGTGTGTTTTGACATATCTCACTACACTCATCTGAACGCTAGTGACATATTGTCCGGCTATCTCAGCCATGTTCACTCCAGCCGTGAGTCAGAAATTGAGATGGTCAAGCAACTGCAGCTGAAATATGAGGTATGTTCTCCGGTTTACTTATACTCCGCCAGCCCCAAGTCTTCAGATGATGAACCTGAATGATCTGGAGACTTTATGATATAGATTGATATCTTCTCTCTAAGTTTTTCAAAAAGTCCAATAAAATAGTGTAAACTTCACCTGTAGTCCCCAAGGGCCGGCTCAATTTATCATAAATGAACCGGTACTTAACTTCATAGCTGTCTTTTACTAATCCCAACAAATATTGTAATCCGGCTTAATCTTGAGAAACTTTCTGAATATCATGCATTAGCCCCCAAGTGCCAAGTGCTGTTACTTTGTAAGGTACTTGGGACTTGAAATATTAAGAGTTATAAGAAATTGTTTTGGCAGACATTAGCCCCCAAGTGTCAAGTAGTATTGCAGTGCAAAGTACTTGAGACTTGAATCTTTATAACTTTTAGTTTAAGCCTTGACACACCTGTGTACGTTTTGTAGAACGCCCTATCTGAATTGGGCTCTCAATTAACTGATGCAAAGACCCGGCTAGCGGATCAAGAGGTAGAAATCAAGTCTGCTGTCGGCGTTCTGGGAACGGGGGTCCCCATACTTGCCTGCCTGCGGCCTGCGGCGTGGCTCAAAGGGGGGCCCAGCGCGGCCCATCTTCACCAACACAAACCCAAGACGCTCGTGAGGGGCCAAGCCTCGCGGGGCGGACGACGTGGAGCTTCCTCAGGCACGGCCTCGTCAGGCTGGCTCACGAGGAGGCGCAGAGACCAAGGCGGGGTACCTCACGAGGTGCCCGTGACACAAGCCATGACGACCAAGGGCGCCAGGCTGGTGCCAGCCCGCGCAGTGTCCTCCTTTCCTCTTTGGTGCAAAGGGGGCAAGCACAGCCGCGGAGTACCAAGGCATCAGGCAAAGGTTGCCATTTCGGTGCAACGAGACCAAGACCAGGAGGACTACGAGATGGAGGTCACCGTGGAGCCCAAGACGGCGTCATCACCAGAGCTCTGCGCAGGCAAAGACTACTTTTGTCAGGATAGCTGATACTAGCTGTCCCCCTTCAAATTAGCCCGCCATTGTTGGCTCCCTTCCCGCTCGATATTTGGGAAGAGGACCAGAGCCTGTATAAATAGGGTCAGCCACTCGCAAGAGAGAGGGAGGAGAAAAGAGAGGAGAGAGCTAAGGGTTTCGAAGAAGGAGGCTCTTTAGAGAGAGGTTTCGATCAGAAAGAGAGAGAGAGAAAGGTGACTGAACTCGTCCCAGCAGTTCATCACCCCAGCCAAGAATAGACCCTCGCGAGGCTGTTCTTCCTTATATTGTTCATCATCATGATCCCAAGAGGCAATCCACCACACCACACACTGGAGTAGGGTATTACACCACAACGGTGGCCCGAACCAGTATAAACCCGGTGTCTCTTGTGTTGTTCTTTTCTTAGTTTAGATCCTAGCAAGGCGGAGGAGTGCAGGTAGGTAGGAGGCGAAATCTCTGCGGGCACCCCAGTGTTCGAACCTCAAGGGTCTGCTGGAACCCGAAATCCGACATTTGGCGCGCCAGGTAGGGGTGCGCCGGGATTCGTCTTCCACCACCCCGTTCTCCTCCGACCATCACGCCCATGTCTGACGCTCGTCGGGCCCGCGCCGAGCACCAGGCCGCACTCGCTTCCCGCGTCGCCCAGACGGCCACTGTCGGCGGGCGTCCTCGCCGTTCCCCGTCACCTGCCGTCAATGCCGCCACCAGCCCGGCGGGGGAAGAGCAGCAAGCATCGTCCCAGCATCCGTCTGTGCGGCAAGACGGCCGCACCGCAACTCCCTTGCTCACCCCAGCTGGATCTTCGTCCCGCGCGCTCCGCGCGCCCATGGAGGCTCGGGCTGCACTCATCGCGGCAAACGAGCTCCTGTGCTACCGTCCCGTCAACGACGTCTACGAAGAATGGCTCGATCGCGTCGCCGAGCTCGTCCGCGCCGCAGGGGGCTCTCCTGCGCCGTCTGTTCCGCTGCACCGCACCCCGCCCCGCGCGGGCGATGAAGCTCCGGTGGCGCCCCGGCCTCCTCCTCCTCAGGACGACGCCATGGCTCCAAGGCGCGTGGCCCCTGGGCGGAACCCGCTCCGTCAGGCGCCAGCGCAGCAAGAGCAGAGTTGTCAAGAAGTCCCTCGCCCGCAAGAAGCTGCCCGGGCGCTCCCTGCTCCAGCACGTCGCGACCATGCTCCTGCTCCCGCGCGTTAAGACCCCGCGCTGCTCCCAGCTGCAGCGCGTGGGGACATGCAAGACCAAGCTCCCCGTCATCCAAGGCCTCCCGTAGCCATAGCAGGCTGTCGCGCCTTCACCGCCGAGCTACGCAGCGTCGCGTGGCCCGACAAGTTCAAGCCAGACTTGCCTCCTCGCTACGACGGCACGGCTGATCCTGCGGAGTTCCTCCAGCTCTACGAGCTAGGCATCGAAGCTGCCAACGGAGACGAGAAGGTCATGGCGAACTGGTTCCCCATGGCGCTCAAGGACGGGGCCTGCACCTGGCTCCTGAACCTGGCTCCAGGCACAATCTCTTCCTGGGACGAGATGCGCACCCGCTTCATCGCCAACTTCCAAGGCACTCGCGACCGGCCACCCGCCGTGAGCGACATGCGCCGCATCAAGCAACAGCCCGGGGAGACCCTGCAGAAGTACATCCAGCGCTTCAACAACGCGCGCCTCAAGATTCCCAAGGTGACTGAGGAGGCCATCATCTCGGCCTTCTCCGACGGCGTGCACGACGTCAAGATGAAGGAGGAGCTGGCGATGCATGAAGACCTTTGCACTTCCTTGGAGCTGTTCAACCTAGCAACCAAGTGCGCCAGGGCCGAGGAGGGGCGTCTCTCCCTCCTCGAGCTGCCTGCGCAGACCCAGAAGAGAAGAAGCCCAAGGCCAAGGATGTGAAGCGCAAGGGGGCTGTCGTGCTCGCGGCAGAACCAGAGACCAAGCGGGGCAGAGATCAGCCCGAACCTTCCAAGGGCAGCCGGTACTGTGTGTACCACGACCTCCACACCCACAACACCAACGAATGTCAAGAGCTCCGAGCTGTGCGAGAAGGAAGGATCGGCCGTCGCCCTGACCGCAGTGACCGGTGCTACGATCGAGGAGGAGGAAGGAACGCAGGACGCTGGGAAGACCATGGCCCGCGCCAAGGGTGGCGCGATCAACCTCGCGAGGATCGCTGGCAAGACCCGCCTCGCGAGGGAGGCTGGAGGGATCAGCCTCGCGAGGATCGCCTGCAAGGCAACGCAGGCCTCCCATCACTGCCGCCGCAGCCAAGGAGAAACGAGGACCGCCACCAGGACGAGGGGGCTGGGGGATTCAAGGAGCCGCGTGCGATCGCCTGCATCCTGAGCGGGGCACAAGCCCCAGCCTCTCAGCGCATCTTCAAGCAGTTCGCCCGCGAAGTAAACGCAGTCCTCCCCAGGCTCGAAGTCACGCACCCTCTCAGGTGGTCGGCGTGCGCCATCACGTTCAGCTCAGCAGATCAGCTCAAGTGTGCGTCTACAGCTAGAGTTCTCCTGATGCTTTGCTCCCCGATCGTCAGCAACATGGTGGTCACCAAGACCCTCATCGATGGCGGGTCAGGGCTCAACGTCCTGTCCGTGGAGACATTCAACAACCTCCAAGTGCCCTATAGCCAGCTTCAGCCAACCAAGCCTTTCTTCGGTATCACCGACGGCTCCACGGTCCCGATTGGGCAGGTCCGCCTCCCTGTCACCTTCGGGGCACACGACAACTACCGCATCGAGCTCATCGACTTCGACGTCGCTCACATTCGCCTACCGTACAATGCCATCCTTGGGTACCCAGCGCTGGCCAAGTTCATGGCCGTAACTCACCACGGCTACAACGTCCTCAAGATGCCAGGAAGCGGCGGAGTCATCACGGTGCCCTGTGAAGAGAAGGACGGGTGTGTTCCCTGGAATGAGCCTTTCAGGCCGCGTCACTGGAAGACCCGGATCATGGAAGCAGGAGACCTCCCGAGACCGCCCCTAAAAAGAAGAAGACATCGTCCGACCCGACCACTCAGGAGGCAGGCCCCTATAGGCCCGCGCCTGCCCAGAGGGAACCTCCTTCCATCGCATAGGAAAGCGCGCCCAGCGCCCTCCTCAGGCAGGGCTCGGGGGCTCTCCCCTGGAGGGCCACCGACCTAGCTAGGGTCACGAGGGAGGCGCTTGGGCACAACATGGAGGCGTGTTTCGAAGCACGTTTCCCTCAAGAAAGAGCAAGGCAAGGAGATCCAGACCCTCAGGAGTTCGTCAGCAAGGCCATTCAGGAGCTACATGAGTCAAGAGTCATGAAAGGCTGCCGCCGCCTACCAGCAGTGGCTCCCCATCCAGGGGAGGATGGTGGTCTGCGCATCTGCATCGACATACCAGGGCTCAACCGAGTGGCCTCTCTGGAGCGCCTCTGGCCCTCGCGAGTGGGGCGCTGCGGAGGCCCACCCCACAGCTACGTTCGCATGCCTTACGGCTTGCCGAACGCGGCTGACACGTACCAGCGCCTCATGAGGGGCATCACGGAGGCACGAGAGGCCAGGCATTCCACAACCCTGGCAGGGATGGACATGGCCCGCGAGGAGCCGCCAGCGCCTCCGGAGCCTCCCGAGGCCCCTGGGCATGGGGGCTCGTGAGGGTCGGCTCCCGCAGCTCACCGAGCCTGCTACACCAATGATCCTTCGTCCTCAACATCATCAGGTGACATCTTTCGAGTTTTATTTCCAGCTGGGAGCGCCCCCCAGGGCTGCATTATTCCCAGGCCGCGTGGATCCGTCCCTGCGGCATGTATCCCTTTTTTATTCCATGTTGTTAGCTTACCTTGTTGGGGGCGCCTCTCGGGCTGCATGATCCCCAAGCCGCTCGGGCCAGGCCCAGCGGCATGTATCCCATTTGCGTTTATTTCCGATTATGCGTTAGACCCACCATGCTTGATTATGTGATGCCGGTCTACGGCACCTCTTCTTCTCCATGCCGACCACTTACACGTTAAGGGGGGGGGGGTACCTGAGCATCGCGACTCAGGGCTCTTACTGGCTCTCCAGCCCTCACCCTCTGGCCTTGTCCATGGCATCGCGACCTGGCATACCAGCGACGGCTGAGACCAGCTCGAGGGACGGGACCCGAGGACGTAGATTGCCAACATCTAACCAAATTTGCAGGGACACATCACAAGATAAGGCCCAGTGCCAGGCGCAACCCGCCTAGAGGTAGGGCCCCGTGAGTCCCGTGCTGGCTCACGGGTGCCCAGATACACCTTGCCAGGCCCTACCGTGCCAGCCACGTGTCAGGGCGGGGCTGTACACGCCCCGGGGGCTCCTCCCGGAGGGGCCCCCCTCCCACGTACCAGTGGAAGCACCATGCTCCGCGCTGGCTGACGACACTGTCGAGGAGCGGCTATGCCCGTACACATATGGTAGCGCTATGCTCCGCGCTGGTGATAAACAACTGAGGGTGGCCCCCGGGCCGCACCAACCTCAGGGAGCCTAGAGCTCAGTGTCTAGCCTCATCGTAACGCCTCCCCTCGGGAGTGCCGCACGAGGGGGCTGGGCACGGGGGCTGCGCCTGGGTCACACCCAGACGCACGCCACCCAGCCAGGTCTCCCCGGGCCTGGTTCGTCGCGCGTCTCTCCCCGAGTGGAGCCAAGGTACGAAGGCCATTTGAGCGTCAAGGGGGACTCCTGAGCATCGCGACTCAGGAGCCTAACTGGTCACGTAGCCCCTCACTCTGTGGCCCCGTCCTGGTTTTCGGTCGGGACCAATGCTGGGTGAGGCACGCGCGCGGCCGGGCTCTACAGACGTAGAACGGTAGATCCACCCGCATCACACCTCCCTACTTGCTGTTCGTGCGCCAAGGGGGACTCCTGAGCATCGCGACTCAGGAGCCTAACTGGTCACGTAGCCTCTCACTCCGTGGCCCCGTCCTGGTTTCCGGTCGGGACCAACGCTGGGTGAGGCACGCGCGCGGCCGGGCTCTGCAGACGTAGAACGGTAGATCCACCCGCATCACACCTCCCTACTTGCTGTTCATGCGCCAAGGGGGACTCCTGAGCATCGCAACTCAGGAGCCTAACTTGTCACATGGCCCCTCACTCCTTGGCCCTGTCCTGGTTTCCTGTCGGGACCAACGCTGGGTGAGGCATGCACGGGGCCGGGCTCTGCCGGCGTAGAACATAAGAAAGTAGGAAGGAAAGGCGCAAATTTCAAGGAATTCAAAAGCAAATATTACAGTCCACACTGTTATCTCAATGCCAAATGCAACTTTAAACGCCCCCCGAGCCATGATACATGTGCAGGAATTAAAGGCAGGACAGGAGCCGTGACGGAGTCGCTTGTCGGTGGTGGAGCAGCGCGGATTGGGTATGCCTCACGGAGCGGTGGGGTCGGCAGCGCCTTGCTTCGGATTGGTGCTGAAGGCCCGGAACTTCCCCAACAGGGCCTCTGCGTGACCCTTCACGGCCCCGGCAGCGGCAGCGGCACGCTCGCCGCTCACTGGCTCCAGCAGGCTGTCGAGGTCGACATCGGGATCGCAAAGGTAGATGTGGGTGAGGACCCACGTCAGTGCTGCAGAAGACAGGACACGCGCCTCGGTCTTGGTCGTGGGGCCAAGGCCAAGGGCGACATCTTCAAGAGCGTGAACCAGGAAGGGAAACAGCTTGGCGGGGCCGTCCTCGGCGCCAACCAGTGGGCTCTCCAGGCCGCTGTCGTAAAGCGTCCTCAATGAGGAGCGAGCCATCGCCTCCATCTCCGTGAAGGCCACGCGGTCCTCGGCAAGAACCGGGGCCTCGTCGTCCAGCTTGGCCTTCCTCGCCCCCAACTCCTGCTCCAGCGCGCCTAGGCGGTCGCGGCGTTTCTTGAGCTTGACCTCCCTCTCCTTGAGAGCCGCCTCGCGAACCTTCACGCCTTCTTCCTGCTCTTGGCGAAGGCGGACCTCGTTCGTGAGCTGGTCCCGCAAATCTTGCAGTTCGCCCTCCAGCGCCTTGCAACGTCCACGGACGTCGACCACCTCCCCCAGGGCTGCGTCACGAGCAGCCTTCGCCTCAAGGACGGCCTGCTTCTCCTCGTCGCATGCCGTCGAGGCCTGGACCAGCGCCGCCCGAATCGAAGCGTCGGAGCGAACCCATCCTGAAGCCAGCTCCAAGCGCCCGGCCACCAAGCGGGGGTCGGCGCCAAGAAGATCCTGACGCAGTCGGTCCAGCTCAGCAACAACACGATCCAGAACGGCAGAAGGAGTCGGAGAGACAGCAGCCGGTGGAGTAGGAGGAGAAGACGGCAGTGCGGCCACAGCATCCCGAGGCGGAGTCTGCCGCGCCCCGACAGCTGTAGTGGCGGCGGCAGGCAAGAGCACCTCGGGAGCCACTTGGGCCGTGGGGGCTGAGCTCGCCCCAGCCGGCTCAGCCAGGCCTCGTGAGGACGACCGGGCAGGAGAAGCCTGTGCGTCGCGGTCACCCTCCTTCGCGGGCAGAAGCGCTGCCACGGATGGAACCTCGGGAGCTCCCTTCGGCTTCTTTGCTGTGGGCGCCAGCCTATCCAAGAGATGCGGACGTCAAACCTCAGAAGCAGAGTAAGAGATAAAGACAAGAATCGAATGCTTACGGGTCGCCGCCAGTGAGCTCAAGCGGCCTCCGGCCAAATTTGAAGCCTGAAAGCCGGGTGGAAGGGTCAACCTCGGGAAGCTTGGAGGCGAAAGGTGCGTCTGCGGTCCGCCCCGGGGCCGAGGCAGACCCGCGGGAGATCAGCCCGGTCCTGTCCTTCTTCGGGATCGGGGGCGAGCTCCCGCCGTCCTGCTCGTCGTTGTCCTCGTCGTCGTCTTCGTCGTCATCCTTGTCGTCATCGCTCGGAGAGAGGCGGAGAACGCAGGACCTGCGCCGGGGGAGGGGAGCCCTCGACTCTCCGTCTGTCGCCTTGGAGTCAGGCCCTTTTCCCCGCTCCCCTCCTTCCTCCTCTTCGCTGGAGTCGTCGGAGGGCATGTCCACCGGTTCCTCGGGAGTTTCCACGGGCACGGGCCCATCCCCGTTGAAGACGGGCATGGACTCCACTACCTGCTCCCAGTCGTCGCAGAGGAACAAGGGCGTAGGAGCGCCCGCCAACCTGGCCACATCGCCCCCGACTAGAGATTGGAGGACCGCAGCCAGATCTCCGTCGGCTAGGGCTGCGGGGCTCGAACGGGGCCTCCACATCGGAAGTGAGTACTGCCGAAGCGGAGCCAGCTAGTGCTCCAGGAATTCCCTCAGCAGCAACGCGCCGGTCAGCTTCGCCGCCGCCATATTGGCCGGCCTCAGATCCGCGTCCATCTTATCCAACATCAGCTTCGCGCGGGGGTCCGTGAGCTCCGCTCGGCCCCAATCGCTGGAGCTCGTGGGCTGCTCCGTGGGCAAGATCAGCCGAGGGTGGATGCGCCCAGCATCCACCAAGACCCACTTGCTCCTGAAGCCCTTAATCCTTTTCCCGGGGTTCAAAATGGCAATGGCGCCACCGTACGCGACGAAGCTCGCGCACGCGGAAGCAGTACCACAAGAGGTCCGGAGGTAGAAGTAGTGGCGCAGCAAGGCCACTGAGGGCTGCACCCCTATGTGAGCCTCGCAGTAATAGGCGAAGATTGCCAGGAGAAGGACGGAGTTGGGGTGGAGATGCAGGGCTTGCATCTTATAGTGGCGGAGGACAGAGAAGAAGAACTCAGAGAAGGGAGGCACCAGGCCAGCAACAATGGCACTTACGAAGAGCGGATAGAAGGTGCTCCCTTGACCCTCAGGGGTGGCGGAGCCGGCTTTAAACACATTAGCCCCGTTGATGCCCCGCGCCGTCGCCATCCGGCGCAACGGGGCAAGGCTCGCCTCCGACACGTTCGGCGGGTCCAGGGCAGACGAGTACCAAGCTACGGCCGGGGGCTGACGAGGCGCCATGGCTTCCTAGGTCACACGGTCGGAGTGGATCTGGAAATTTTGGAGGAAGGAAGGAGAGACGCAAGAAAGGGGATCTGAGCAGCAACCGGGGAAAGCAAGAAGCAAAGCCTAGGTGGATGCCGCTCCTTTATCAACTCGCGCGGTTGCTAAGGCGCCCACGTCCAATCAACCGCCACACGGCACCCAAGGCCGCAGGCTGTTAGGGCCCGCGGCGCTTCGCTCTTGCCCTTCCGCCTCCCTGCACGGCCAAGTCCGGGCGCGCCTTGGGCCCGGGGGCTACTGTCGGTGTTCTGGGAACGGGGGTCCCCAGACTTGCCTGCCTGCGGCGTGGCTCAAAGGGGGGCCCAGCGCGGCCCATCTTCACCAACACAAACCCAAGACCCTCGCGAGGGGCCAAGCCTCGCGGGGCGGACGACGCGGAGCTTCCTCAAGCATGGCCTCGTCAGGCTGGCTCACGAGGAGGCGGAGAGACCAAGGCGGGGTACCTCACGAGGTGCCCATGACGCAAGCCATGACGACCAAGGGCGCCAGGCGGGTGCCAGCCCGCACAGTGTCCTCCTTTCCTCTTTGGTGCAAAGGGGGCAAGCGCAGCCGCGGAGTACCAAGGCATCAGGAAAAGGTTGCCATTTCGGTGCAACGAGACCAAGACCAGGAGGACTACGAGACGGAGGTCACCGTGGAGCCCAAGACGGCGTCATCACCAGAGCTTTGCGCGGGCGAAGACTACTTTTGTCAGGATAGCTGATACTAGCTGTCCCCCTTCAAATTAGCCCGCCATTGTTGGCTCCCTTCCCGCTTGATATTTGGGAAGAGGACCAGGGCCTGTATAAATAGGGTCAACCACTCGCAAGAGAGAGGGAGGAGAAAAGAGAGGAGATAGCTGAGGGGTTCGAAGAAGGAGGCTCTTTAGAGAGAGGTTTTGATCAGAAAGAGAGAGAGAGAAAGGTGACTGAACTCGTCCCAGCAGTTCATCGCCCCAGCCAAGAACAGACCCTCGCGAGGCTGTTCTTCCTTGTATTGTTCATCATCATCAGCCCAAGAGGCAATCCACCACACCACACACTGGAGTAGGGTATTACACCACAACGGTGGACCGAACCAGTATAAACCCGGTGTCTCTTGTGTTGTTCTTTCCTTAGTTTATTTCCTAGAAGGGCGGAGGAGTGCAGGTAGGTAGGAGGCGAAATCTCCGCGCGCACCCCAGTGTTCGAACCTCAAGGGTCTGCCGGAACCCGAAATCCGACATCTGCTGATTCTAAACTTCAATTGAGTCTTTCCGAGACGGAAAAATTGAAAACCAACTTGATTGCCAAAAAGAAATCTTGGGCCAAAGAAAAGATGCTGCTTATATACCACGGAGCTCACCGGCTTAAAGAATCGGGTGTCTCAAATGGTTTCCGCCATCTTTGGTAAGCCATCTGTACTGATCTTTTGTACCTTCCTTTGACCCGGGATATAACCCGCCTGCTGACCCCTTGTTTAAAAAACATGTGCAGGTCCGCGAAGCAAAAATCTGAGCCAAGATAATGTGACCAAACTAAAGGCGGTCTACACCTTGGTGGAACAGTTGTACACTGGCGCCCAACGAGCACTTGCTGTTATCTCTCCTGCCAACCAAGGACCCAATCGGCTCAGCGATGTCTTGAAAAAATTGTCAATCTTACCTGCCAGGTTTCAAGAAGTCAAACGATCCTGTGCCAGAGCCGGAGCCTTGACTTCCCCGAGCCGCTCCAAAGCCTGGGTGCCAGATCTAGACCCGACGGATGTATCCAGGGGGTACCCTACCGTGAAGGAAGACGGGTCTCTATTTGAGCAGGATGACTTTGTTGCTTGCGTGAGGGGAGTTCGACCTCAGGCTACCGTTCTTGGAGATGAGACCAACATTGACAAATATCAGCCGAGTTTTGATTTGGAGAATAAGAAGATGGCGACTCCCTCTTACAAGGTGACAGATCTTATCCCGCCAGTTCGTCAACATACATTTGCTCCAGAAGTTGATCCGGCTAGCCTGATTGATGATGAAGCAGAGTTCATTGCCGTGAACGGCTTTGACTGGTCCAATCCCAGCTTTCAATTAACAGAAGGAGGTGAACCGATGAGGGAAGAGTGAGAACTATCTTTGTGGGCTCTTTAAAGCCTTGTAATAGGTTTAGCTTGAAACAACCGCATATTTTGCCTATGTCATCGTGCATATGATGCCGTGTGTGGCTCTATGCTTCCTGATGTCAATATATGCATCACATTTATGGTTACCTATGTAATATTTCGGCTCTATTCCTGTAGAAAAGGAAAAAAACTGGCTTGGCGGTTTAGCACCGAACGGGTCAGAATACCCGGTACATGACCAATAGTTTTATCATAGTAGAAAAACAGAACCAGACGTGAAAATAAACAAGGTTGAAACAACCTTTGATTAACACAGAAAGAACTGTTCAGTCATACCTGTATCTTTTGCATCTGGACCCCCGGTTTACATGACCCAGTCCTTTTTTGAGAAGTCAATGCTTCTTCATGCCTGATGATCATCAGGCCTTGGCGGCTTATTGTCAAATAGTCAAGCCGGTGAAAAGACTGTGCTGATCGTTTAAAATTGAGACAATAAAAGACCAGTAAGGCAAATAGCAGTTTTGCAAATAATATAAATTAACTTTGTAACTAAAAGTTGGGGGTTTCTGATTCGAATACGATCAGTAAACCAGACCAAAGGGGTTAAGCTAAGATTTGAATACGATCATATAGCCCCCAGTTGGTTTGGCGTTGCGCCGATCAAGAGGGTACCGACAGCTATGTTCTCTTTGGTTCGAATACGACCTATGTTTGAACAGGAAGCCCCCAAATGACCTTGAGAGGTTTTTAACGACCCGATTCAAATTCAATCAAAGTCGGACCCAAAAGGGGTTAAGCTATGATTCAGATACGATCAAGAAGCCCCCTAGTGAGTTTTGGCTTTGAGCCGATCAAGAGGGTTACGACAGCTATGTTCTCTTTGGTTCGAATACGACCTATGTTTGAATAGGAAGCCCCCAAGTGATCATGAGGTTTACAGCTAGATTCGGATACGATCATAAGGCAGACCAAAAAGGTTAAACTTGATTCAGATATGATCAGCTCCTTAATAGTCATTTAAATAGTGAAAAAGAGTAGAGGTATATAATCTTTGAAAAGGAAAAGGACAGAGGTCCTGCTTTATGACTTATCATAGTATATACAATGTCAAAGTATGTACATGACGAGAGCCGGTGGCTCAGGTGTAGTATGGCCGAAGTTGAGCAATGTTCCACGGCCGGCGGGTCTCCTCCTCTGACTTACGTGAGTCTTTGTGCTCTTGAACGTCAATGAGGTAATATGACCCGTTGTTTAAGTTCTTGCTGACCACAAAGGGTCCTTCCCAAGGCGGGGATAGCTTGTGTGCATCTGACAGATCCTGGATGAGCCAGAGCACCAGGTCACCTTCCTGAAAAGTCCTGGACTTAACCCGGCGGCTGTGATAACGATGCAGGTCCTGTTGATAAATTGCTGATCTAGCCGCTGCTAAGTCTCTCTCTCCTCATCTAACAAGTCAAGTGCATCCCGTCTGGCTTGTTCGTTATTAGCTTCAACATAAGCCGCCACACGAGGCGAGTCATGACGGATGTCACTAGGCAGCACCGCTTCTACTCCATAAACTATGAAGAAGGGTGTATAACTTGTGGACCTGTTAGGAGTGGTGTTGATACTCCACAACACCGAGGGTAACTCCTCTACCCAGCAACCCGGCGTCCGTTGTAAGGGAACCATGAGCTGGGGCTTGAGACCTTTTAAAATTTCCTGATTTGCTCTCTCAGCCTGCCCATTAGATTGAGGGTGAGCTATAGAAGAAACATCCAGTCGGCTGTGCTCTCTTTGACAAAACTCCTCCATATCCCCTTGGGACAAATTATTGCCATTGTCAGTGATAATGCTGTATGGAAAACCAAAGCGAAAAATCACCTTTTTCATGAACTGAACCGCCATGGCTGCATCACACTTACTCACTGGCTCTGCCTCAACCCACTTTGTGAATTTGTCAACTGCCACTAAAAGATGTGTCTTTTTTATCCTTGGACCTTTTGAAAGGTCCAACCATGTCAAGCCCCCAGACTGCAAACGGCCAAGTGGTTGGAATCATCCGCAATTCCCGAGCCAACACATGGGCTCATCGTGCAAATTTTTGACATCCATCACATCTACTGACCATATCCTCTGCATCAGCGTGAGCCGTCAACCAGTAAAAACCATGACGAAAAGCTTTGGCCACAAGAGATTTTGACCGACCACAATCCCCTTCATGGATCTCACGAAGTATTTCTTGGCCTTCTTCAGGAGAAACACACCGCTGAAACGCTCTAGTGACGCTGCGATGGTATAACTCTCCGTCAGAAATCGTCATTGACTTGGACCGCCGGGTTATCTGTCGGGCCAGGGTCTCATCCTCTGGCAACTCTCCCCGGGTCATGTAAGCCAAGAACGGTATTGTCCAATCTGGGATGACGTGAAGAGCCGCCACCAACTGTGCCTCCGGGTTAGGTAAGGCCAAATCTTCCTTTGTAGGTAACTTAACAGACGAGTTATGCAAAACATCCAAAAAGGTGTTAGGTGTCACCGGCTTACGCTAAGATCCCAACCGGCTTAAGGCATCAGCCACTTTATTTTTTCTACGGTCAATGTGTTCCACTTGATAACCCTTAAAATGTCCTGCAACAGCATCGACTTCACGACGATAAGCCGCCATGAGAGGATCCTTGGAATCCCACTTGTCTGACACCTGTTGAGCCACCAAATCTGAATCACCAAGGCACTGGACCCGACTCAGACTCATTTGTTTAGCCATTCGAAGACCATGGAGCAAGGCTTCATATTCTGCTGCGTTGTTTGTACAAGGAAACATCAATCGCAACACATAACAAAACTTGTCACCTCGAGGGGAAGTTAAAACAACTCCAGCCCCCGAGCATTCCAACTGTCTGGACCCATCAAAGTGAATCGTCTAATATGTGTTGTCTGGCTTCTCCTCTGGCATCTGCATCTCTGTCCAGTCATTAATAAAGTCAACCAGCGCTTGAGATTTGATCGCATTGCGTGGCACATACTTCAACCCATGAGATCCAAGTTCAATGGCCCACTTGGCGACTCGGCCAGTAGCTTCTCTGTTTTGAATGATGTCTCCCAAAGGGGCAGAGCTAACCATAGTGATTGGATGACCCTGAAAGTAATGTTTGAGCTTCCGGCTTGCCATGAACACCCTATACACGAGCTTCTGCCAATGTGGATATATTTGTTTAGATTCAATTAGCACCTCACTGACGTAGTAAACCGGCTATTGGACCGGATGTTCCTTGCCGGCCTCCTTGCGTTCCACCACAATGGCCACACTAACGGCTCGTGAGTTAGCAGCTACATATAATAACAACGGCTCTTTCTCAACTAGAGTAGTAAGAACCGGGGGTTCAGCGAGCTGTTTCTTCAAATCCTCAAAAGGCGAGTTAGCAGCATCACTCCAGACAAAGTCATTCGCCTTTTTCATCATTTCATACAAAGGCATCGCCTTCTCCCCTAACCGGCTTAAGGCCGCGATGTGACCCACCAGCCGCTGAACGTCATTGATGCACACCGGTTTAGCCAGGGATGTGATTGCCTTGATCTTCTCTGGGTTAGCCTTAATACCTCTGTTATACACCGGAAAACCCAAAAGTTTGCCAGCTGGGACTCCGAAAACACACTTGGCCGGGTTGCATCATCTTGTAGACCAAGGTTATCAAAGGTCTCCTTCAGATCTGTTACCAAGGTTTCCTCCTTTCTGGACTTCACCACTATATCATCCACATAAGCATGAACATTACGTCCAATCTGATTGTGAAGGAAATTCTGCACACACCGTTGATAAGTCGCCTGGGCACTTTTGAGCCCAAAAGGCATAGACACATAGCAGAAGGCTCCAAACGGAGTGATGAAAGCTGTTTTCTCCTAGTCCTTAACTGCCATCTTGATCTGATGATAACCTGAGTATGCATCTAAAAAACTCAAACGCTCGCAACCCGCCGTAGCATCAATGATCTGATCAATACGAGGGAGAGCAAAAGGGTTAGTCGGACAAGCCTTGTTCAAATTGATGTAATCCACACACATACGCCAGGTGTCATTCTTCTTGAGTACAAGCACTGGGTTAGCCAACCACTCTGGGTGAAAGACTTCAATGATGAACCTGGCCGCCAAGAGCCGGGCCACCTCTTCTCCAATGGCCTTGCGCCTTTCCTTGTTAAACCATCGGAGAAACTGCCTGACCGGCTTAAACTTCAGATCAATATTAAGAGTGTGCTCAGTGAGTTCTCTCGGGACACCCAACATGTCAGAATGTTTCCATGCAGAGATGTCCCGGTTCTCACGGATGAACTCGATGAGCGCGCTTTCCTATTTTGGATCCAAGCTGGCACTGATGATGAACTGCTTGGATGAGTCGCCAGGCACAAAATCAACCGTTTTGGTGTCATCAGCTGACTTGAATTTCAACACCGGTTCATGCTTCGTAGTTGGCTTCTTTAAAGACGTCATGTCTACCGGGTCAACATTATCTTTATAAAACTTTAACTCCTCTGTTGCACAAACAGACTCAGCATAAGCGGCATCTCCTTCTTCACACTCCACGGCTATTTTCCGGCTTCCATGTACTGTAATGGTGCCTTTATAACCCGACATCTTGAGCTGCAGATATACATAACATGGCCGAGCCATGAACTTGGCGTAAGCCGGCCGTCCAAGCAGAGCATGATATGGGCTTTTGATCTTAACCACCTCAAAAGTTAACTTCTCAACCCTGGAATCATATTCATCCCCAAAGGCTACTTCCAGTTCAATCTTACCAAATGGGTCTGCCGACTTGCCAGGCACAACACCGTGAAAAACAGTGTTGGATTGCTTAAGACTCTTATCAGTCAACCCCATCCGATGGAACATCTCATAGTAGAGGATGTTGATGCTACTGCCTCCATCCATGAGCACTTTAGTGAATTTATATCCACCGACCTGAGGTGCCACTACCAAGGCTAAGAGACCCGGATTATCAACCCAAGGAGGATGATCTTCTCTGCTCCACACAATAGGCTGTTCTGACCACCTCAAATAACGTGGAATCGCCGGCTCAACGGCATTGATAGCCCTCTTATGAAGCTTCTGATCCCTCTTGCATAAACTAGTGGTAAATACATGGTACTGCCCACTATTCAACTGTTTTGGGTTGCTCTGATATCCGGACTGTTGCTATTTTTGCTGCTGATTACCTTGGCCGGGTTGTGGGTTATAACCCCCTGGTTACCCGGAGCGTGAAAACCGCCTCCGCTTGAACTGGCGCCCGGGCCATGAAATCCGCCTCCGCCTCCACCTGAACCGCCGCAAGGCCCGTGACTTCCATCAAATGTGTTGGAATTTTTAAATGCCTTCATGATTGTCAGTCCTTCCACAGATGGGTGGCTGGCTTCTCCTGGGTGCCGTGTCTTGGACAAGGCTCATTCAATAGTTGCTCAAGGGTGGGACCTGACCCGCCTGACTGAGGGGGTTGCCTACCCTTGCGCTGTTGGCTGTTGCCCCGTGCATTGGTGTTAGCCACAAATTTGTCAGCCTTACGTTTATTACCTCCTTGATTTGCCGGGTTATGCTGGTGATCCTTGCCGTTGCCGTTCTTCTTTCCCTTCCCTGTTTTTTCTTCATCAGACACGGGATCCTTGATACTGTCAGAATCATCATACTGACCAGAGCCGCCATCAACTGGCCCATGTCATTGCAGTCACGCTTGAGCCGCCCCAGATTTTGCTTTAGAGGTTCAAAACGGCAATTTTTCTCCAACATTAAGACTGCCGAGCCTGCATCCATATTATCAGATGAATGTATTATCTCCTTGACCCGGCGCACCCAATGGGTCGTGGACTCACCTTCCTCTTACTTACAATTAGTCAGGTCCAAGATTTACATAGGTTGCTTGCATGTGTCCTTGAAGTTCTGAATGAACCGGGACTTTAACTCCGCGCATGAACCGATGGAATTGGGGGGCAATCCTTTCAACCAAGTGCGAGCCGTTCCATCCAGCATCATAGTGAAATACTTAGCCATTTCTGCATCGTTGACTTCCAACAGCTCCATCGCCATCTCATAACTTTCAATCCAGGCCCCAGGCTGCAAGTCGGCCGTGTAATTAGGCACCTTACGAGGCCCCTTGAAATCTTTTGGCAAGCGCTCATTGCGGATAGCCGGCACCAGGCAAGGGACACCTCCCGTTCTTGTGGCTACTCCTGCCTCAACAGAGGTTGCCGAATAAGCCGGCAAAGCCTGATGAGCCGCCTACTCAGCTGCCAGTTGAACTGCCCGTTCAGCCTCTTGACGGATCCTCTCCTGATCCGCCAAGTTAAGGGCTCCACCCTGTGCCGGCTCGTGCTTGCACGGTTGGTTACGGCGTTGAGCGTTGCTCGACATTTCGGCTGAGTCCATATGCCTGCTATAGCTTGGGATCCGGCTTGGGCAAGGGGTTGAGTGGATTCTGTCTCGACTGTAAGAGTACGCATCTTGCTGTGCCAGAGCCGTCTGAAGAAGTTTTCACACCCTTCGTGCTTCGGTTGCTGTTGGAGAGTCGCCTTCCATCGGGAGAGCCGCCAAATGAGCCGACACAGCAATGAGATTCTCCAAAGGATTGGAAAAGTGACCCGGTGGTATTGGTGTATAATGAGGCAGAGCGGTGTTCATACAAGGCGGCTCCATGGCCCGCGGCTAAACCGGCGCTCCGGGTGTCGTGATCCGATTTGCCTCCGGCGGGTTACTTGGACCGGCCCCGTGTGTGTGGAAAAGGTTCCTAGGATCGAACGTTAGAGGTAGGCATGACTGAGTTTTCTGGTGCATTCTCCTCATGACCTTGTTTGACGCATTCAGATCCACCGAGAGCCGGAAAGTCTCCGCTTGAAGCTACTGAGCACGAGCGTCCAAAGCCGCCCGCTCAGTGGCCATCCTGACCTCTTCTGCTGCTAAATTTTCCTTGGCCTGTGCCATCTCTTCACGTACCCGTGCCACCTCTGTGTCATGCCGGGCCTTATACGCCGGCTCCACCACAACATTTAACAGAGCCGTCAACTTATCCATGAGGTCCATTAGCATCTGAGTCGGGGGCGCACGGGGTCTCCTGACCCGGCCGCTGCTGACCCGGTGGTTGTTGCCGCTGCAGCCGTGGAGTTCTGCCCAGGTTGAGTGCCCTCCATGAAGACTCCGGCTCGATTCGGCGACTCAAAGGGGTCCGGAATACTGCTGCCATCGAAACAGCCCCCAAGCATGCCATCTTGCAGTTGGTACAAATAATTTGTCTCACCTGTTGATGACGTAGCATCAGAACAGATGGCTATCTCACCGCCATCCACTGATCCTTCGGAGTATTCACCTCCATGGACGCAACCCACGAAGGCATGCCTCACGGCAGGTTGAACCCGGGTGGATCTCGTGCAATGAGCCGTCCCGACGAGGTTGGTGTGGACGTCTGGCTCATGGCTTGATTCGCCGATCCGGCCGATGAAGACATGAATTCCGCCGAAGGAGACCCAATACCCATACTCAATCGAGCCGGCCTCAGGGCTCCAGCCTTCGTCGTCGATGTAGAGTTTGCCGCAACGACTCTTGGTCATCCAGCCCACAGCGTATCCCTTGAGCCCTTCGAAGTTGCCCTTCAAGAACTCAAATCCACCATGCGTTGGCCCCATGGTGGGCGCCAACTGTCATGGAATTGTCATGACAGATGTCCTAGCGAAAGGACTTAGTCGTAGGGCCATCGCAACTAGGAAGCTTAAAGGGGTTAATCGGGACAAAGGACACGAGAAGTTTTATACTAGTTCGGCCCCTTACGATGAAGGTAAAAGCCTACGTCTAGTTGTGTTTGGAATTGCTGGGGTTCCGAAGACCAGGGGCGAATATGCTTGTCCTGGCTTCGAATTATTGTCTCTTGCCCTAAGCCGCCGCCGGGTCGTCCCCTTATATACACGGGTTGACGCCTGGCGGCCTACATAGTCCCGGCCGGCTCATAAAATGTGTCTGGCTCGGTGATTTCTTTTACATGCCTTTCTTTACAAGTCTTTCCTTACATACGGCGGTTTACAATATTGGGCCTTAAGCCGCCTATGGGCTTAGGACTTCTATAAGTCTTAATAAACTATCGCCTTGAACGTTACTGGGCTTCTTTTGTAACCCACCATTAGGGCTGACTCGGCCCCTCCTGGGCGGGTCTTACCTGGTATCTATATTCCCAACAAAAAGAGTTCGTAAAAGTTTTTATTTTTCACTTTTAGTTTATCAACTGAATTGCTTGAGGACAAGCAAAGGTTTAAGCTTGGGGGAGTTGATACGTCTCCAACGTATCTACTTTTCCTAATGCTTTTCCTCTTGTTTTGGACTCTAATTTGCATGATTTGAATGGAACTAACCCCGGACTAACGCTGTTTTCAGCAGAACTACCATGGTGTTGTTTTCGTGCAGAAATAAAAGTTCTTGGAATGGAAGAAAACTTTGCGAGAATTTTTTATACAATAAACAAGAATTTCTGGAGCCAAGAACCATCAGAGGGGGCACCTGGGAGGGCACAACCCAGCAGGGCGCGCCCCCCTCCTGGCGCGCCCAGGTGGGTTGTCCCCACCTGGTGGCCCCGCAGACCCTGAAACTGACGCTATAAGATCCTATTTTTCCAGAAAAAAATCAGGAAGAAAGAATTATCACGATCCACGAGATGGAGCCGCCGTTACCTCTTGTTCTTCATCGGGATGCTAGACCTGGAGTCCGTTTGGGGCTCCGGAGAGGGGGATCTTTGTTCTTCATCATCACCAACCCTTCTCCATCGCCAATTCCATGATGCTCCCCACCGGGAGTGAGTAATTCCTTCGTAGGCTCGCTGGTCAGTGATGAGTTGGATGAGATTCATCATGTAACCGAGTTAGTTTTGATAGGGCTTGATCCCTTGTATCCACTATGTTCTAAGATTGATGTTGCTATGACTTTGCCATGCTTAATGCTTGTCACTTTGGGCCCGGGTGCCATGATTTCAGATCTGAACCGTTTATGTTATCACCATTATCTCCATGTTCTATATCCGATCTTGCAAGTTATAGTCACCTACTACGTGTTATGATCAGGCAACCCCGGAGTGACAATAGTCGGGATCACTCTCGGTATGACGGTAGTTTGAGGGGTTCATGTATTCACCGTGTGTTAATGCTTTGTTCCGGTTCTCTATTAAAAGGAGGCTTAATATCCCTTAGTTTCCGATAGGACTCCACTGCCACGGGAGGGTAGGACAAAAGATGTCATGCAAGTTCTTTCCATAAGCACGTATGACTATTTACGGAATACATGCCTACATTATATTGATGAATTGGAGCTAGTGCCGTATCACCCTAGGTTATAACTGTCTTCATGATGAATATCATCCAACAAGTCACCGATTCAATGCCTACGAATTTATCCTATATTGTTCTTGCTAAGTTACTACTGCTATCGTTGTTGTTGCACTTGTTACAAAACTACTGCTATCACTATTACTGTTACCATTGCTACTGCTACTATTATCAAAACTATCATATTACTTTGCTACTGATCACATTGCTGCAGATAATTAATCTCCATGTGTGGTTGAATTGACAACTCAACTGCTAATACCTTCAAATATTCTTTGGCTCCCCTTGTGTCGAATCTATAAATTTGGGTTGAATACTCTACCCTCGAAAACTGTTGCGATCCCCTATACTTGTGGGTTATCAAGACCTTTTCTGGCGCTGTTGCCAGGGAGCATAGCTATATTTGTTGAGTCACTTGGGATTATTATCATGTTATCACTATGAAGAATCTGAAGGATGCTAAGACTAAGATTTTTCCCTCAAAGATGAGGGGAAGTAAGGAACTGCCATCCAGTTCTGCTTTAGATTCACCTTCTATTATAAGTAAACTTGCAACACCACCACATGCTATTAATTCTGATATGTCGCTAGTTGTTGATGATGCTACTTCTGCTATGAATAATGCTTATGATGATGCTAGTACCTTGCTTGATAATGATGATGTGCCACTTGGTGAATTTCCTAATAAACAAATTGCTAGAGTAATACAACATGCTGTTGTTGAATCTGATGATGAGCTTGAAACTGAAACTCCTGAAACACCTGCTAGAACTAGCCTTCCTAGATATGAATTGCCTAAGGTACCAGAAGGTTACGTTATGAATGAGGAGAAAACTAGAGATATTCTTGCTTGCAGAGATAGAGATGATCTAGAGAAATTATTATGCAAGTATAAAGAAAAATTCTGAATGCTAGAATGAAATATGATCCTAAGTTTTCTACCTCACCTATCTTTATTGATGATAAGGATTATTAATTCTGTATCGCCCCAGGGTTAATTACTTTGGTTGAATATGATCCTTTCCATGGTTATGAAACTGAAACTGTTGTGGCACATCTTACTAAGTTGAATGACATAGCCACCCTTTTTACTCATGATGAGAAGACTCTCTATTACTTTATTCTCAAATTATTTCCGTTCTCATTAAAGGGTGATGCTAAAGCTTGGTACAACACTCTTGCCCCTGGTTGCATGCGTAGTTCCAAGGATATGATTTATTACTTCTCTGAAAAATATTTCCCTGCTCATAAGAAACAAGCTGCTTTACAGGAAATATTTAACTTTGTGCAAATTAAAGAAGAGATCCCCCCACAAGCTTGGGGGAGGCTTTGCCAGTTACTTAATGCTTTGCCTGATCATCCTTTTAAGAAAAATGAAATACTTGATATATTCTATAATGGACTAATCGATGCTTCTAGGGATTTCCTAGATAGTTGTGCTGGTTGTTTTTTTCAAGGAACGAACTGTTGGACAAGCTGAAGAATTATTGAACAATATATTGAAAAATTATGATGATTGGACTCTTCCTGAACCACTGCCTAAACCCACTTCGAAGAAGAGGGGTATATTATATCTCACTCCTGAAGATATGCAAGAGGCAACGAAATATATGAAGGAAAAAGGTATTAAAGCTGAGGATGTTAAAAATTTACCTCCTAATGAAGAAATACATGGACTTAATACACCACCACTACCTAAGGTGGTAGAAGTAAATTCTCTTATGAAGTTCAGTGATAATGGTAATCCTCACAATATGCACCCTAGACAATGACTTTATGAGTTTGAAAACTACATTAGGAAACAAGATCACTTCAATGCAAATATGATGAAACAATTAAAATACAATTCTGATATGATTGCTCGCTTGAGTGACTTCTTATTTGGAATCTCAAATGATGTTAGAGGTGTTGGAAAGCATGCTTCTATGGTTCAAACACAATTATAACAAGTTACGAAATCACAAAGAGAATTGCTAGATGCAATAATTAATAATATACATGACTTTGCTGTTAGAGTTGCAACTAGAGGAGGTAAAATGACTCAGGAACCACTTTATCCTGAGGGACACCCAAAAATAATTGAACATCATTCACAAAGGAACAACACCACTACACCCAGTCCTTCTAAAAAGTAAGAAGAAAAATGATAGGACTTCACATGCTTCTAGTGAACCTGAAGTAGAAAAACCTCCTGATAATGATAATGAAACTTCTATCTCTGATGTTGAAACTCGGTCTGGTAATGAACATCCACCATATGTACCTATTATGGCATTTCCATAGCCATTCCGAGATATATTGCCATGCAACTTTCCACTGTTCTGTTATTATGACACGCTTCATCATTGTCATATTACTTTGCATGATCATGTAGTGGACATCGTATTTGTGGCAAAGCCACCATTCATAATTCTTTCATACATGTCACTCTTGATTCATTGTGTATCCCGGCACTCCGCCAGAGGCATTCACATAGAGTCATATTTTTTTCTAAGTATTGAGTTGTAATTCTTGAGTTGTAAGTAAATAAAGTGTGATGATCATCATTATTAGAGCATTGTCCCAAGTGAGGAAAGGATGATGGAGACTATGATTCCCCCACAAGTCGGGATGAGACTCCGGACAAAAGAAAAGAAAAGAAAAAGAGGCCATAAAAAAAGAGAAAAGGCCCAAATAAAAAAATAAGAGAAAAAGAGGGAAGGGACAATGTTACTATCCTTTTACCACCTTGTGCTTCAAAGTAGCACCAAGATCTTCATGATAGAGAGTTTCCTATGTTGTCACCTTCATATACTAGTGGGAATTTCACATTATAGAACTTGGCTTGTATATTCCAATGATGGGCTTCCTCAAAATGCCCTAGGTCTTCATGAGCAAGCAAGTTGGATGCACACCCACTTAGTTTCTTTTGTTGAGCTTTCATACACTTGTAGCTCTAGTGCATCCATAGCATGGCAATCCCTACTCACTCACATTGATATCTATTAATGGGCATATCCATAGCCCGTTGATACGCCTAGTCGATGTGAGACTATCTTCTCCTTTTTGTCTTCTCCACAACCACCATTCTATTCCACCTATAGTGCTATATCCATGGCTCACGCTCATATATTGCGTGAAGATTGAAATTTTTTGAGAACATCAAAAGTATGAAACAATTGCTTGGCTTGTCATCGGGGTTGTGCATGATTTAAATATTTTGTGTGGTGAAGATAGAGCATAGCCAGACTATATGATTTTGTAGGGATACCTTTCTTTGGCCATGTCATTTTGAGAAGACATGATTGCTTAGTTAGTATGCTTGAAGTATTACTATCTTTATGTCAATATTAAACTTTTATCTTGAATCTTTCGGATCTGAATATTCATGCCACAATAAAGAGATTTACATTGAGAATATGCTAGAAAGCATTCCACATCAAAAAAAAATCTGTTTTTATCATTTACCTACTCGAGGACGAGCAGGAATTAAGCTTGGGGATGCTGATACGTCTCCAACGTATCTATAATTTTTTATTGTTCCATGCTATTATATATTCTGTTTTGGATGTTAATGGGCTTTATTTTACACTTTTATATTATTTTTGGGACTAACCTATTAACCCAAGGCCCAGTGCAAATTGCTGTTTTTTTTGCCTATTTCTGTGTTTCGCAGAAAAGGAATATCAAACGGAATCCAAACGGAATGAAACCTTCGGGAAAGTTATTTTTGGAACAAACGTGATCCAGGGGACTTGGAGTGGACGTCAAGAAACAATCAAGGAGGCCACGATGCAGGGGGCGTGCCTACCCCCCCTGAGCGCGCCTTCCACCCTAGTGGGCCCCTTGTTGCTCCACAGACATACTTCTTCCTACTATATATATATATATATATATATATATATATATTCATATACCCCGAAAACATCCAGGAGCACCACGAAACCCTATTTCCACTGCCGCAACCTTATGTACCCAAGAGATCCCATCTTGGGGCCTTTTTCGAAGCTCCGTCGGAGGGGGCATCGATTACGGAGGGCCTCTACATCAACTCCATGGCCTCTCCGGTGATGTGAGAGTAGTTTACTTCAGACCTTCGTGAAGGAAATATGCCCTAGAGGCAATAATAAAGTTATTATTTATTTCCTTATATCATGATAAATGTTTATTATTCATGCTAGAATTGTGTGAATACATAGACAAACAAAGTGTCACTAGTATGCCTCTACTTGACTAGCTCGTTAATCGAAGATGGTTATGTTTCCTAACCATAGACATGAGTTGTCATTTGATTAACATGATCACATCATTAGGAGAATGATGTGATTGACATGACCCATTCCATTAGCTTAGCACCCGATCGTTTAGTATGTTGCTATTGCTTTCTTCATGACTTATACATGTTCCTATGACTATGAGATTATGCAACTCCCGTTTACCGGAGGAACACTTTGTGTGCTACCAAATGTCACAACGTAACTGGGTGACTATAAAGGTGCTCTACAGGTGTCTCCAAAGGTACATGTTGGGTTGGCATATTTCGAGATTAGGATTTGTCGCTCCGATTGTCGGAGAGGTATCTCTGGGCCCTCTCGGTAATACACATCACTTAAGCCTTGCAAGCAATGCAACTAATAAGTTAGTTGCAAGATGATGTATTACGGAACGAGTAAAGAGACTTGCCGGTAACGAGATTGAACTAGGTATTGAGATACCTACGATCGAATCTCGGGCAAGTAACATACCGGTGACAAAGGGAACAACGTATGTTGTTATGCGGTCTGACCGATAAAGATCTTCGTAGAATATGTAGGAGCCAATATGAGCATCCAGGTTCCGCTATTAGTTATTGACCGGAGACGTGTCTTGGTCATGTCTACATTGTTCTCGAACCCGTAGGGTCCGCACGCTTAACGTTACGATGACAGTTTCATTATGAGTTTATATATTTTGATGTACCGAAGGTTGTTCAGAGTCCCGGATGTGATCACGGACTTGACAAGTCATCTCGAAATGGTCGAGACATAAAGATCGATATATTGGACGACTATATTTGGACACCAAAAAGGTTTCGGGTAAGATTGGGACAATACCGGATCACCGGGAGGTTATCGGAACCCCCCGGGAGGTATATGGGCCTTATTGGGCCTTAGTGGAAAGGATGGGAAAGGAGCAAGGGAGGGCCCCCCCCCCAAGCCCAATCTGAATTGGGAGGGGGCCGGCCCCCCCTTTCCTTCCTCCCTCCTTCCTCTTCCTTCCCTCTCCTACTCCTAATAGGAAAAAGGGTAGTCCTACTCCCGGTGGGAGTTGGACTCCCCCCTTGGGCGCGCCACCCTCCTTGGCCGGCCCCCTCCTCCACTCCTTTATATACAAGGGCAAGGGGGCACCCCAGAGACACAACAATTGATCATTGATCTCTTAGCCGTGTGCGGTGCCCCCCTCCACCATAATACCCGATAATATTGTAGCGGTGCTTAGGCGGAGCCCTGCGATGGTAGAACATCAAGATCGTCACCACGCCGTCGTGCTGACGGAACTCATCCTCGACACTTTGCTGGATCGGAGTCCGGGGATCGTCATCGAGCTGAACGTGTGCAAAAACTTGGAGGTGCCATAGTTTCGGTGCTTGATCGGTCAGGCCGTGAAGACGTACGACTACATCAACCGCATTGTTATAACGCTTCCGCTTCCGGTCTACGAGGGTACATAGACAACACTCTCCCCTCTCGTTGTTGTGCATCACCATGATCTTGCGTGTGCGTAGGAATTTTTTTGAAATTACTACAATAGTGGCATCCGAGCCTAGGTTTTATGTGTTGATGTTATATGCACGAGTAGAACACAAGTGAGTTGTGGGCGATATAAGTCATACTGCTTACCAGCATGTCATACTTTGGTTCGGCGGTATTGTTGGATGAAGCGGCCCGGACCGACATTACGCGTACGCTTACGCGAGACTGGTTCTACTGACGTGCTTTGCACTTAGGTGGCTGGCGGGTGTCAGTTTCTCCAACTTTAGTTGAACCGAGTGTGGCTACGCCCGGTCCTTGCGAAGGTTAAAACAGCACTAACTTGACAAACTATCGTTGTGGTTTTTGATGCGTAGGTAAGATTGGTGCTTGCTAAGCCCGTAGCAGCCACGTAAAACTTGCAACAAACAAAGTAGAGGATGTCTAACTTGTTTTTGCAGGGCATGTTGTGATGTGATATGGTCAAGGCATGATGCTAAATTTTATTGTATGAGATGATCATGTTTTGTAACCAAGTTATCGGCAACTGGCAGGAGCCATATGGTTGTCGCTTTATTGTATGCAATGCAATTGCCCTGTAATGCTTTACTTTATCACTAAGTGTTAGCGATAGTCGTAGAAGCATAAGATTGGCGAGACGACAACGATGCTACGATGGAGATCAAGGTGTCGCGCCGGTGACGATGGTGATCATGACGATGCTTCGGAGATGGAGATCACAAGCACAAGATGATGATGGCCATATCATATCACTTATATTGATTGCATGTGATGTTTATCTTTTATGCATGTTATCTTGCTTTGATTGACGGTAGCATTATAAAATGATCTCTCACTAAATTTCAAGATAAAAGTGTTCTCCCTGAGTATGCACCATTGCCAAAGTTCGTCGTGCCCAGACACCACGTGATGATCGGGTGTGATAAGCTCTACGTCCATCTACAACGGGTGCAAGCCAGTTTTGCACACACAGAATACTCAGGTTAAACTTGACGAGCCTAGCATATGCAGATATGGCCTCGGAACACTGAGACTGAAAGGTTGAGCGTGAATCATATAGTAGATATGGTCAACATAGTGATGTTCACCATTGAAAACTACTCCATTTCACATGATGATCGGTTATGGTTTGGTTGATTTGGATCACGTGATCACTTAGATGATTAGAGGGATGTCTATCTAAGTGGGAGTTCTTAATTAATATGATTAATTGAACTTTAATTTATCATGAACTTAGTCCTAGTAGTATTAGCATATCTACGTTGTAGATCAATAGCTCACGATGTTGCTCCCCATTTAATTTTTATATGTTCCTAGAGAAAACTAAGTTGAAAAATGTTAGTAGCAATGATGCGAATTGGATCCGTGATCTAAGGATTATCCTCATTGCTGCACAGAAGAATTATGTCCTTGATGCACCGCTAGGTGACAGACCTATTGCAGGAGCAGATGCAAACATTCTGAATGTTTGGCTAGCTCAATATGATGACTACTTGATTGTTTAGTGCACCATGCTTAACGGCTTAGAATCGGGACTTCAAAGACGTTTTGAACATCATGGAACATATGAGATGTTCCAGGAGTTGAAGTTAATATTTCAAGCAAATACCCGAGTTGAGAGATATGAAGTCTCCAACAAGTTCTATAGCTAAAAGATGGAGGAGAATAGCTCAAGCAGTGAGCATGTGCTCAGATTGTCTGGGTACTATAATCGCTTGAAACAAGTGGGAGTTAATCTTCCAGATAAAACAATGATTGACAGAATTCTCTAATCACCATCACCAAGTTAGTAGAACTTCGTGATGAACTATAATATGCAAGGGATAATGGAAACGATTCCCAAGCTCTTCGTGATGCTGAAATCGACGAAGGTAGAAATCAAGAAAAGCATCAAGTGTTGATGGTAAACAAAACCACTAGTTTCAAGTAAAGGGACAAAGGGAAGAAAGGGGAACTTCAAGAAGAACGGCAAGCAAGTTGCTGCTCAAGTGAAAAACCCAAGTCTGGACCTAAGCCTGAAACTGAGTGCTTCTACTGCAAAGGGACTGGTCATTGGAAGCGGAACTACCCCAAGTATTTGGCGGATAAGAAGGATGGCAAAGTGAACAAAGGTATATTTGATATACAGATTATTGATGTGTATTTTACTAGTGTTCGTAGCAACCCCTCGGTATTTGATACTGGTTCAGTTGCTAAGAGTAGTAACTCAAAACGGGAGTTGCAGAATGAACAAAGACTAGTTAAGGGTGAAGTGACGATGTGTGTTGGAAGTGGTTCCAAGATTGATATGATCATCATCGCACACTCCCTATACTTTCGGGATTAGTGTTGCACCTAAATAAGTGTTATTTGGTGTTTGCGTTGAGCATGAATATGATTTGATCATGTTTATTGCAATACGGTTATTCATTTAAGTAAGAGAATAAATTGTTGTTCTGTTTACATGAATAAAACCTTATATGTTTACACACCCAATGAAAATGGTTCGTTGGATCTCCATCGTAGTGATACACATATTCATAATATTGAAACCAAAAGATGCAAAGTTAATAATGATAGTGCAACTTATTTGTGGCACTGCCGTTTAGATCATATTGGTGTAAAGCGCATGAAGAAAATCCATGCTGATGGGCTTTTGGAATCACTTGATGATGAATCAGTTGATGCTTGCGAACCATGCCTCATGGGCAAGATGACTAAGACTCCGTTCTCCGGAACAATGGAGCAAGCAACAGATTTGTTGGAAATCATACATACTGATGTATGTGGTCCGATGAATATTGAGGCTCGCGACAGGTATCATTATTTTCTGATCTTCACAGATGATTTGAGCAGATATGAGTATATCTACTTGATGAAACACAAGTCTGAAAAACATTTGAAAAGTTCGAAGAATTTCAGAGTGAAGTGGAGAATCATCGTAACAAAAATAAAAGTTTCTACGATATGATCGCAGAAGGGAAATATTTGAGTTACGAGTTTGGCCTTCAGTTAAAATAATGTGAAATAGTTTCACTACTCACGCCACCTGGAACACCACAGTGTAATGGTGTGTCCGAACGTCGTAACCGTACTTTATTACATATGGCGCGATCTATGATGTCTCTTAGCGATTTACCACTATCGTTTTGGGGTTATGCATTAGAGACAACAACATTCACATTAAATAGGGCACCATCTAAATCTGTTGAGACGATACCGTATGAACTATGGTTTGGCAAGAAACCTAAGCTGTCGTTTCTTAAAGTTTGAGGTTGCAATGCTTATGTGAAAAAGTTTCAACCTGATAAGCTCAAACCCAAATCGGAGAAGTGCATCTTCATAGGATACCCAAAATAAAATGTTGGGTACACCTTCTATCACAGATCCGAAGGCAAGATATTCATTGCTGAGAATGGATCCTTTCTAGAGATGGAGTTTCTCTCAAAAGAAGTGAGTGGGAGGAAAGTAGAACTTGATGAGGTAACTGTACCTGCTCCCTTATTGGAAAGTAGTTCATCATAGAAATTTGTTCCTGTGACTACTACACCAATTAGTGAGGAAGCTAATGATGATGATCATGTAACTTCAGATCAAGTTACTACCGAACCTCGTAGGTAAACCAGAGTGAGATCCGAACCAGAGTGGTACGGTAATCCTGTTCTGGAGGTCATGTTACTTGACCATGACGAGCCTATGAACTATGAGGAAGTGATGATTAGCCTAGATTTCACGAAATGGCTTGAGGCCATGAAATCTGAGATGAGATCCATGTATGAGAACAAAGTATGGACTTTGATTGACTTGCCCATTGATCGGCGAGCCATTGAGATTAAATGAATCTTCAAGAGGAAGACAGACGCTGATAGTAGTGTTACTATCTACAAAACTAGAATTGTCGCAAAAGGTTTTCGACAAGTTCAAGGTGTTGACTACGATGAGAGTTTCTCACTCGTATCTATGCTTAAGTCTGTCCGAATCATGTTAGCAATTGCCACATTTTATGAAATCTGGCAAATGGATAAACAAAACTACATTCCTTAATGGATTTATTAAAGAAGAGTTGTATATGATGCAACCAGAAGGTTTTGTCAATCCTAAAGGTACTAACAAAATATGCAAGCTCCAGCGATCCATCTATGGACTAGTGCAAGCATCTCGGACTTGGAATATACGCTTTGATAGTGTGATCAAAGCATTTGGTTTTGTACAGACTTTTGGAGAAACCTGTATTTACAAGAAAGTGAGTGGGAGCACTTCATCATTTCTGATAAGTATATGTATGACATATTGTTGATCGGAGATGATGTAGAATTATTCTGCAAAGCATAAAGGAATGTTTGAAAGGAGTTTTTTTTCAAAGAAAGACCTCGGTGAAGCTGCTTACGTATTGAGCATCAAGATCTATAGAGATAGATCAAGACGCTTGATAAGTTTTTCAATGAGTACATACCTTGACAAGATTTTGAAGTAGTTCAAAATGGAACAGTCAAAAAGGAGTTCTTGCCTGTGTTACAAGGTGTGAAGTTGAGTAAGACTCAAAACCCGACCACGGCAGAAGATAGAGAGAGAATGAAAGTCATTCCCTATGCCTCAGCCATAGGTTCTATAAAGTATGCCATGCTGTGTACCAGACCTATTGTATACCCTGCCCTGAGTTTGGCAAGAAAGTACAATAGTGATCTAGGAGTAGATCACTTGACATTGGTCAAAATTATCCTTAGTGGAATAAGGATATGTTTCTCGATTATGGAGGTGACAAAAGGTTCGTCGTAAAGGGTTACGTCGATGCAAGTTTTGACACTGATCCAGATGACTCTAAGTCTCAATCTGGATACATATTGAAAGTCGGAGCAATTAGCTAGAGTAGCTCCGTGCAGAGAATTGTTGACATAGAAATTTGCAAAATACGTATGAATCTGAATGTGGCAGACCCATTGACTAAACTTCCCTCAAAAGCAAAACATGATCACACCTTAGTACTCTTTGGGTATTAATCACATAGAGATGTGAACTAGATTATTGACTCTAGTAAACCCTTTGGGTGTTGGTCACATGACGATGTGAACTATGGGTGTTAATCACATGGTGATGTGAACTATTGATGTTAAATCACATGCCCATGTGAACTAGATTATTGACTAGTGCAAGTGGGAGACTGAAGGAAATATGCCCTAGAGGCAATAATAAAGTTATTATTTATTTCCTTATATCATGATAAATGTTTATTATTCATGCTAGAATTGTATTAACCGGAAACGTAATACTTGTGCGAATACATAGACAAACAAAGTGTCACTAGTATGCCTCTACTTGACTAGCTCGTTAATCGAAGATGGTTATGTTTCCTAACCATAGACATGAGTTGTCATTTGATTAATGGGATCACATCATTAGGAGAATGATGTGATTGACATGACCCATTCCATTAGCTTAGCACCCGATCGTTTAGTATGTTGTATTGCTTTCTTCATGACTTATACAAGTTCCTATGACTATGAGATTATGCAACTCCCGTTTATCGGAGGAACACTTTGTGTGCTACCAAACGTCACAACGTAACTGGGTGATTATAAAGGTGCTCTACAGGTGTCTCCAAAGGTACATGTTGGGTTAGCGTATTTCGAGATTAGGATTTATCGCTTCTCCGTAATACACATCACTTAAGCCTTGCAAGCAATGCAACTAATACATTAGTTGCAAGATGATGTATTACAGAACGAGTAAAGAGACTTGCCGGTAACGAGATTGAACTAGGTATTGAGATACCGACGATCGAATCTCGGGCAAGTAACATACTGATGACAAAGGGAACAACCTATGTTGTTATGCTGTCTGACCGATAAAGATCTTCGTAGAATATGTAGGAGCCAATATGAGTATCCAGGTTCCACTATTGGTTATTGACCGGAGACGTGTCTCGGTCATGTCTACATTGTTCTCGAACCCATAGGGTCCGCACGCTTAACGTTATGATGACAGTTTCATTATGAGTTTATATATTTTGATGTATCGAAGGTTGTTCGGAGTCCCGGATATGATCACGGACTTGACAAGTCGTCTCAAAATGGTCGAGACATAAATATCAATATATTGGACGACTATATTTGGACACCGGAAAGGTTCCGGGTAAGATTGGGACAATACCGGATCACCGGGAGGTTATCGGAACCCCCCGGGAGGTATATGGGCCTTATTGGGCCTTAGTGGAAAGGAGGGGAAAGGAGCATGAGAGGGGGCGCCCCCCCAAGCCCAATCCGAATTGGGAGGGGGCCCGCCCCCCTTTCCTTCCTCCCTTCTTCCTCTTCCTTCCCTCTCCTACTCCTAATAGGAAAAAGGGGAGTCCTACTCCCGGTGGGAGTTGGACTCCCCCCTTGGGCGCGCCACCCTCCTTGGCCGGCCCCCTCCTACACTCCTTTATATACGGGGGCAAGGGGGCACCCCAGAGACACAACAATTGATCATTGATCTCTTAGCCGTGTGCGGTGCCCCCCTCCACCATAATCCTCGATAATATTGTAGTGGTGCTTAGGCGAAGCCCTGCGATGGTAGAACATCAAGATTGTCACCACGCCGTCGTGCTGACGGAACTCATCCCCGACACTTTGCTGGATCGGAGTCCGGGGATCGTCATCGAGCTGAAAGTGTGCAAAAACTCGGAGGTGCCGTAGTTTCTGTGCTTGATCGGTCGGGCCATGAAGACGTACGACTACATCAACCGCGTTGTTATAATGCTTCCGCTTCCGGTCTACGAGGGTACGTAGACAACACTCTCCCCTCTCGTTGCTGTGCATTACCATGATCTTGCGTGTGCGTAGGAATTTTTTTGAAATTACTACGTTCCCCAACACTTCGGGTCCATAGCTAGTTGCTAGATGGCTTCTTCTCTCTCTCTTTGGATCTCAATACAATGTTCTCCTCAATCTTTGTGGAGATCTATTCGATGTAACTCTTTTTGCGGTGTGTTTGTCGAGATCCGATGAATTGTGGGTTTATGATCAAGTCTATCTATGAACAATATTTGAATCTTCTCTGAATTCTTTTATGCATTATTGGTTATCTTTGCAAGTCTCTTCGAATTATCAGTTTGGTTTGGCCTACTAGATTGATCATTCTTGCAATGGGAGAAGTGCTTAGCTTTGGGTTCAATCTTGCGGTGCTCGATCCGAGTGACAGAATGGGAAAAAACACATATTGTATTGTTGCCATCAAGGATAAAAAGATGGGGTTTATATCATATTGCTTGAGTTTATCCCTCTACACAATGTCATCTTACCTAATGCGTTACTCTATTCTTATGAACTTAATACTCTAGATGCATGCTGGATAGCGGTCGATGTGTGGAGTAATAGTAGTAGATGCAGGCAGGAGTCGGTCTACTTGTCACGGACGTGATGCCTATATTCATGATCATGCCTAGATATTCTCATAACTATGCTCAATTCTATCAATTGCTCAACAGTAATTCATTCACCCACCGTAATACTTATGCTATCTTGAGAGAAGCCACTAGTGAAACCTATGGCCCCCGGGTCTATTCTCCATCATATAAGTTTCCAATCTATTTTACTTTGCAATTTTTATTTCAATCTATATCGTAAAAATACCAAAAATATTTATCTTATCATTATCATATCTATCAGATCTCACTCTCGTAAGTGACCGTGAAGGGATTGACAACCCCTTTATCGCGTTGGTTGCGAGGTTCTTATTTGTTTGTGTAGGTACGAGGAACTTGCGTGTGGCCTCCTACTGGATTGATACCTTGGTTCTCAAAAACTGAGGGAAATACTTACGCTACTTTGCTGTATCATCCTTTCCTCTTCAAGGGAAAACCAACGCAGTGCTCAAGAGGTAGCAAGAAGGATTTCTGGCGCCATTGCCGGGGAGTCTACGCACAAGTCAAGACATACCAAGTACCCATCACAAAATGTTATCCCTCGCATTACATTATTTGCCATTTGCCTCTCGTTTTCCTCTCCCTCACTTCACCCTTGCCGTTTTATTCGCCCTCTTTCTCCGTTCCCCTTCTCTTTTCTAGTTCGTCTCTTTTTGCTCGTTTCTTGTTTGCTTGCATGTTGGATCGCTTGCTTGTCATGATGGCTCAAGATAATACTAAATTAAGATCAATTTGCTGGCCTTCCTAGTGAAGATGCCGCTACCCATCTTAATAACTTTGTTGATTTATGTGATATGCAAAATAAGAAAGATGTGGACAATGATATTGTTAAACTGAAGCTATTTCCGTTTTCGCTTAGAGATCATGCTAAATCTTGGTTTTCGTCTTTGCCTAAAAATAGTATTGATTCATGGAATAAGTGCAAAGATGCTTTTATCTCTAAGTATTTTTCTCCTGCTAAGATCATCTCTCTTAGGAATGATCTTATGAACTTTAAACAACTAGATCATGAGCATGTTGCACAATCTTGGGAAAGGATGAAATTAATGATCTGTAATTGCCCTACTCATGGTTTGAATCTTTGGATGATTATACAAATTTTTTTATGCCGGATTGAATTTTGCTTCTAGAAATCTTTTAGACTCAGCCGCGTGAGGTACTTTTATGGAAATCACTTTAGGAGAATACTAAACTCCTAAATAATATTATGGTTAATTATTCTCAATGGCACACTGAAAGATCTACTAGTAAAAAGGTGCATGCAATAGAAGAAATTAATGTTTTGAGTGGAAAGATGGATGAACTTATGAAATTGTTTGCTAATAAGAGTGTTCCTTGTGATCCTAATGATGTGCCTTTGTCTACTTTGATTGAGAATAATAATGAATCTATGGATGTGAATTTTGTTGGTAGGAACAATTTTGGTAATAACGCGTATAGAGGTAATTTTAATCCTAGGCCGATTCCTAGCAATTCCTCTAATAATTATGGTAATTCCTACAACAACTCTTATGCAAATTATAATAAGGTTTCCTCTGATTTTGAATCTAATATCAAAGAATTTATTAGTTCGCAAAAGAGTTTGAATGCTTTGATTGAAGAAAAATTATCTAAGATTGATGAGTTGGCTAGGAACGTGGATAGGATTTCTCTTGATGTTGATTCTTTGAAACTTAGATCTATCCCACCTAAGCATGATATCAACGAGTCTCTCAAATCCATGAGAATTTCCATTGATGAGTGCAAAGAAAGAACCGCTAGGATGCGTGCTAAGAAAGATTGCTTTGTGAAAGTGTGTTCTTCTAGTTTCCGTGATAATAATGATGAAGATCTAAAAGTTATTGATGTGTCTCCTATTAAATCTTTGTTTTGCAATATGAATCTTGATAATGATGGGACTGGAGATGAGTCAACTTTAGTTAGAACGCGTCCCAATGATTCGGAGTTTTTAGATCTTGATGCAAAAATTGATAAAAGTGGGATTGGAGAGGTCAAAACTTTGGATAGCAATAAACCCATTATTTTGGATTTCAAGGAATTTAATTATGATAATTGCTCTTTGATAGATTGTATTTCCTTGTTACAATCCGTGCTCAATTCTCCGCATGCTTATAGTCAAAATAATGCTTTTACCAAACACACCGTTGATGCTTTGATGCAATCTTATGAAGAAAAACTTGAATTGGAAGTTTCTATCCGTAGAAAAATTTATGATGAGTGGGAACCTACTATTAAAATTAAAATTAAAGATCATGAATGCTTTGCTTTGTGTGATTTGGGTGCTAGTGTTTCCACGATTCCAAAAACTTTGTGTGATTTGCTAGGTTTCCGTGAATTTGATGATTACTCTTTAAACTTGCATCTTGCGGATTCCAGCATTAAGAAACCTATGGGAAGAATTAATGATGTTCTTATTGTTGCAAATAGGAATTATGTGCCCATAGATTTCATTGTCCTTGATATAGATTGCAATTCTTCATGTCCTATTATTCTTGGTAGACCTTTCGTTAGAACGATTGGTGCAATTATTGATATGAAAGAAGGGAATATTAGATTCCAATTTCCATTAAGGAAAGGCATGGAACATTTTCCTAGAAAGAAAATTAAAATTACCTTATGAATCTATTATGAGAGCCACTTATGGATTGCCTACCAAAGATGGCAATACCTAGATCTATCCTTGCTATTATGCCTAGCTAGGGGCGTTAAACGATAGCGCTTGTTGGGAGGCAACCCAATTTTATTTTTTTCCTTGCTTTTTGATTCTGTTTAGTAATAAATAATTCATCTAGCCTATGTTTAGATGTGGTTTTATGCTTTTAATTAGTGTTTGTGCCAAGTAGAACCTTTGGGAAGACTTGGGGAAAGTCTTTGTGATCTTGCTGTAAAAAACAGAAACTTTAGGGCTCACGAGAATTGCTACCATTTTTTATTGAAGGGTGCTATTTAGTTAATTATTTTTGCAGATGATTAATAGATACATTCCTCACGTACATCAATTTATTTTACAATTTTTGGGTTCCAGAAGTAGTCGAAACCTACAGATTACTATAGACTGTTCTGTTTTTGACAGATTCTGTTTTTCGTGTGTTGTTTGCTTATTTTGATGAATATGGCTAGTGGTAGAGTTTATGAACCATCGAGAAGTTGGAATACAGTAGGTTTAATACCAATATAAATAAAGAATGAGTTCACTACAGTACCTTGAAATGGTAGTTTGTTTTCTTTTACTAACGGAGCTCATGAGATTTTCTATTTGAGTTTTGTGTTGTGAAGTGTTCAAGTTTTGGGTAAGGATTTGATGGATTATGGAACAAGGGGTGGAAAGAGCCTAAGCTTGGGGATGCCCAAGGCACCCCAAGGTAAATCCAAGGACAACCAAAAGCCTAAGCTTGGGTATGCCTCGGAAGGCATCCCCTCTTTTGTCTTCGTCCATCGGTAATTTTACTTGGAGCTATATTTTTATTCACCACATGATATGTGTTTTTCTTGGAGCGTCTTGTAAGATTTTAGTATTTGATTTTTAGTTTACCACAATCATCCTTGCTGTACACACCTTTTGGGAGAGACACACATAAATTGGAATTTGTTAGAATACTCTATGTGCTCTAGATAATTTTGCTCTAGTGCTTCACTTATATCTTTTTAGAGCACGTCGGTGGTTCTATTTTATAGAAATAAATGATCTCTCATGCTTCACTTATATTATTTTGAGAGTTCTTTAGAATAGTATGGTAATTTTCTTTGGGTATGAATTTAGTCCTAATATAATAGGCATCATAGATCGGTATAATAAAAACTATCATACAAAAAGTGCATTGGATATTATAAGAAGTTTCATACTTGAATTTTTTTTTGAGAGATGAAGATGGTGATATTAGAGTCATGCTAGTTTAGTAGTTGTGGATTTGAGAAATACTTGTGTTAAACTTTCTGATTCCCGTAGCATGCACGTACGGTGAACCGTTATGTGATGAAGTCGGAGCATGATTTATTTATTGATTGTCTTCCTTATGAGTGGCGGTCGGGGACGAGCGATGGTCTTTCCCTACCAATATATCCCCCTAGGAGCATGCACATAGTACTTTGTTTCGATAACTAATAGGTTTTTGCAATAAGTATGTGAGTTCTTTATGACTAATGTTGAATCCATGGATTATACGCACTCTCACCCTTCCACCATTGCTAGCCTCTCTAATACCGCGCACCTTTCACCGGTATCACACCCACCATATACCTTCCTCAAAACAGCCACCATACCTACCTATTATGGCATTTCCATAGCCATTCTGAGATATATTGCCATGCAACTTTCCACCGTTCCGTTATTATGACATGCTTCACCATTGTCATATTGCTTTGCATGATCATGTAGTTGCCATCGTATTTGTGGCAAAGCCACCGTTCATAATTCTTTCATACATGTCACGCTTGATTCATTCCGTATCCCGGTACTCCGCCGGAGGCATTCACATAGAGTCATATTTTGTTCTAAGTATTGAGTTGTAATTCTTGAGTTGTAAGTAAATAAAGTGTGATGATCATCATTATTAGAGCATTTTCCCAAGTGAGGAAAGGATGATGGAGACTATGATTTCCCCGCAAGTCGGGATGAGACTCCAAACGAAAAAAAGAAAAGAAAAAGAGGCCATAAAAAAAGAGAAATGGCCCAAATAATAAAAAGAGAGAAAAAGAGAGAAGGGACAATGTTACTATCCTTTTACCACACTTGTGCTTCAAAGTAGCACCAAGATGCAGGCAGGAGTCGGTTTACTTGTCTCCGTGAGCCTCCATGCTTCTTATTGATTACCAAGCTAGGTCAAAAGCCTAAGCTTGGGGGAGTACGTGTTTTCCACCGACATTACATTCATGTTCACTTATTTAATCTACCGGTGTTCACACTTATTCATTGTATCATCCATGTTTTGGTTTATTTTTCTTGCTTTCTTCTTATGTGTTTGAAAAACTTTAGAAAAACCAAAAATTAGTTGTAGTTAGTTTACCTTCTATGCATGCTTAGTTGTAGTACTAAAAATAAAACCCAAAAAGATTTCCTTGTTCTTCTTTTGCTTGTTGGGAGCTTTCCCGTGTAAATAGTTTTTCTCGTTTTTGCTTTTCCCTTTTAATTGCTTGCTCAAGAAAACCAAAAACTCCAAAAACATTTCAGTGTCTTTCTCTGAATTTATTTTATTTTTATTCGAGTCTTACCGAGGAGAAGACCACGATGAAAATGTTGAGTGGATCTCATATGAATAACAGTTGATCTAATAAAGATCCCGTTTTACCTTGTCTTCTCCTGTTGAATAAAATGTTTTGCAGATTCCAGCTTATTCCACGGCACTCTTGCACTACTATTATTTTCACATCGTTCGGTCGTGCAAGTGAAAGGCAATAATGACGATATTCGATGAATTGGCCGTGGCAGAGAGAAATGGGTATGAACTCGACTTGTTTTGTTTGTGTAAATATGTTTAACCTAGTATCCGTGATTCAGCCCATTATGATTAAACATGTTTGGAATGCCAATTAGAGATTATAGTTTCTCATGCCATGCATAAGTAGCTTTGAGTGGATAATGATTTATCTTGGATATCAACATTGCGTTAAAATGATTGTGATGTAGTATGATCATATGGTATCCTCTCTGAATGTTCGAGTGGCTTGACTTGGCACATGTTCATGCATGTAGTTGAATCAAAACCAACATAGCCTCTATGATATTTATGTTCATGGTGTTCATATCCTACTCATGCTAGTGTCCAATGTTACTTATGCATAATGCATGTTCATGACCATTGTTGCTCTGTAGCTGGCCACTTCTCAATCTAATTGCTAGCCTTTGCTTGTACTAAGTGGGAATTCTGCTTGTGCATCAAAAACCTTGAACCCAAAGTTATCCCAGATGAGTCCACCATACCTACTTATATGCGGTATTACCATGCCGTCCTAAGTAAATTTGCATGTGCCACCTCTAAAAACTTCTAAAAATATATCCTTTTTGTGTGCCTGGATTATTCATGGAATGACAGGAGGTGGTCGGTATCTTCCATGCTAAGTGGATTATTCTCAGGTCGAGTATTTATTCACTCGCCATCGCACAAGAAAAGGGCGGTACTAGGGACACCCAGTCCCAAACTGCGAACAGAAAAAGCTTACAAATAATCAAACAAAAACTCCCAATGGACTCAAAACCTTTACTTTCATCACTTGGGAACCGCCACTAGCGTGCTTAGCATGGAAGATATTGATAACTGATGATCGTGAAATAAATGAGAAGGGTGCATGTCTCAAAATATCAATTACCTTTGTTTTAAAAACTTGAGCTCTGACACCTCTGCAAATCACTACTTCCCTCTGTGAAGGGACTATCTATTTACTTTTATGTTGTGTCATCACCTTCAAAAACAAGCGCTAGAACCCGAGAGCACTACTGTCATGACTTATGCATTGTGTGTAGCTAACGTTGGGTGCATCATGAATGGATCTTTTCTACCATGAATTACAATGTTTAGTCGCTGGTTGAACTTTGGAGGTGCTCTGCATTTATGTTTTGCGGTCTCAGAAAGGGCTAGCGAGATACCACTATTGTAATATTATATCATGGTTGTTTTGACAATTGTTTCCATTTGAGATACCTTATTATTACTCGCTAGCTGATTATGTCATTGATATGAGTTAATCTAATCTTCAAGAGTTATTGTCGGCATGGTTAGTTATAATGTTGGATAAAAACCTGGGTGTTGTTTAAGCTTATTTATGCAAACAAGAGCAAAAGAGTTCGTAAAAGTTTTTCTTCTTCACTTTTAGTTTATCAACTGAATTGCTTGAGAACAAGCAAAGGTTTAAGCTTGGGGGAGTTGATACGTCTCCAACGTATCTACTTTTCCTAATGCTTTTCCTCTTGTTTTGGATTTTAATTTGCATGATTTGAATGAAACTAACCCCGGACTGACGTTGTTTTCAGCAGAACTACCATAGTGTTGTTTTTGTGCAGTAATAAAAGTTCTCGGAATGGAATGAAACTTTGAGAGGATTTATTAAACAATAAACAAGAATTTCTGGAGCCAAGAAGCACCAGGCGGGGGCACCTGGGTGGGCACAACCCACCAGGGCGCGCCCCCCTCTTGGTGCGCCCAGGTGAGTTGCCCCCACCTGGTGGCCCTGCAGACCCTGAAACCGATGCTATATAATCCTATTTTCCAGAAAAAATTAGGGAGAAAGAATTATCATGATCCACGAGACGGAGCCACCGTCACCTCTTGTTCTTCATCGGGAGGCCAGACCTGGAATCCGTTTGAGGCTCCAGAGAGGGGGATCTTTGTTCTTCATCATCACCAACCCTTCTCCATCGCCAATTCCATGATGTTCCCCACCTGGAGTGAGTAATTCCTTTGTAGGTTCATTGGTCGGTGAGGAGTTGGATGAGTTTCATCATGTAATCGAGTTAGTTTTGTTAGGGCTTGATCCCTAGTATCCACTATGTTCTAAGATTGATGTTGCTATGACTTTGCCATGCTTAATGCTTGTCACTTTGGGCCCGGGGGCCATGATTTCAGATCTAAACCGTTTATGTTATCACCATTATCTCCATGTTCTAGATCCGATCTTGCAAGTTATAGTCACCTACTACGTGTTATGATCCGGCAATCCCGGAGTGACAGTAGTCGGGTCCACTCCTGGAGATGACCGTAGTTTGAGGAGTTCATGTATTCACCGTGTGTTAATGCTTTGTTCCTGTTCTCTATTAAAAGGTTGCCTTAATATACCTTAGTTAATGATAGGACCCCATTGCCACGGGAGGGTAGGACAAAAGATGTCATGCAAGTTCTTTCCATAAGCACATATGACTATTTACGGAATACATGCCTACATTATATTGATGAACTGGAGCTAGTGCCGTATCGCCCTAGGTTATAACTATCTCATGATGAATCATCCAACAAGTCACTGATCCAATGCCTACGAATTTATCCTATATTGTTCTTGCTAAGTTACTACTGCTATCGTTACTGTTGCACCTGTTACAAAACTACTGCTATCACTGTTACCTTTACCATTACCACTGCTACTATTATCAAAACTATCAAATTACTTTTCTACTGATCACGTTGCTGCAGATAATTAATCTCCAGGTGTGGTTGAATTGACAACTCAGCTGGTAATAACTTCAAATATTCTTTGCCCCCCCCCTTGTGTGGAATCTATAAATTTGGGTTGAATACTCTACCCTCGAAAATTGTTGCGATCCCCTATACTTGTGGGTTATCATTGGTCAATGGAGTATATTCATTAAACAATCTAGTAACACCATATGAATTATTTGCATCTACACAAGGGGATTGGGCCGGGTATTCATGTTACCTTTGCAGATAGCAAACCCTAGATGACGATCTCTTCATAGCAAGAACATGCTAGAGACCGTTGGAAACTTTGTTCCCAATGGATTCAACAAAAAGTGTTTTTGCACACGAACACGTCAACCTTGTACGCTCAACACTGAGTGTGATGCGCGGTAGCACGCAGCGCCATACGTAAGACAATCCGGCGGGCTCTGATACGTCTCCAACATATCTATTATTTCTGATTGTTCCATGCTGTTATATTATCCATCTTGGATGTTTTACATGCATTATTATGCTATTTTATATCATTTTTCGGGACTAACCTATTAACCCAGTGCCCAGTCCAGTTGTTGTTTTTTCCTTGTTTTTGTCTTTTACAGAAAATCAATCCCAAATGGAGTCCAAACGGAACGAAACTTTTTGACAATTTTTCTTGGACCAGAAGACACCTATGAAGCTTTGGGAGGAGGCCAGAAGATCCACGAATTGGCGACAAGCTCAGAAGGCGCACCCTAGGGGGCGTCCCCATGCCTGTGGGCCCCATGTGGCTCCTCCAACCCTAATCTCAGCTCCATAAATACCCAATTATTCCCCGTGTACCAGGGGGCACACCAAAAATACTTTTTCACCGCCGCAAGTTTCTGCCCTCGTGAGATACCATCTAGAGACCTGTTTCGGTACTCCGCCGGAGGGGGATTCAATCACGGAGGGCCTCTACATCAACCTTGCCGCCCTTCAGATGACATGTGAGTAGTTTACCACAGACCTATGGGTCCATAGCTAGTAGCTAGATGGCTTCTTCTCTCTCTTTGATCTTTAGTACAATGTTCTCCTCTATGTTCTTGGAGATCTATTCGATGTTCTTGGAGATCTACTCGATGTTCTATTCGATCTAGTGCATTTGTTAATATCCGATGAATTGTGAGTTTATGATTAGATTATCTATGAATATTAGTTGAGTCTACTTTGAACTCTTTTATGCATGATTAATACAGCTTTTTATTTCTCTCTGATCTATTGATTTGGTTTGGCCAACTAGATTGATTTTTCTTGCAATAGGAGAAGTAATTTGTATTGGGTTTCATCTTGCGGTGCTCAATCCTAGTGACGGAAAGGGACACGACAGGTATAATATTATTGGCATTAAGGATCAAAATGAGGTTTTTTTTTCATATTGATTAGATCTATCCCTCTACACCATGTCATCTTGCTTAAGGCGTTACTCCGTTCTTGTTAACTTAATACACTAGATGCATGCTGGATAGCAGTCGATGTGTGGAGTAATAGTAGTAGATGCAGGAAGGAGTTGGTCTACTTGGCATAGATGTGATGCCTCTATTCATGATCATTACCTTAGGTACCATCATAATTATTCAGTTTTCTATCAATTTCCCAACAATAATTTGTTCACCCACCATAGGTGTTCCTTCAATAGAGAAGCCTCTAGTGAAAACCCAAAAACCCCAAAATACCTTCCTGTTATTTATTTACCTTTACTTTATTTTGCACTTCTATTTATCTTTTATACCTATCTCTATGAGATCTCATCCTTGAAAGTAACCATGAAAGGATTGACAACCCTTTTATTGCGTTGGGTGCAAGTATTTGTTTGTTTGTGCAGGTGCTATCATTTGAGACTTGTGTGTTCCTCCTGCTAGATTGATACCTTGGTTCTTAAATAAGGGAAATACTTATGTCTACTTTGTTGCATCACCCTTTCCTTTTCAAGGGAAAAATCAACGCAAGCTCAAGAAGTAGCAGGAAGAATTGATGGCGCCATTGCCGGGGAGGATCTACATCAAGCCTACCAAGTACGTATCATAAACTCTCATCTCTTGCATTTACATTATTCGCCGTTTGCCTATCATTTTCCTCTCTCCCACATCTAAAACGTTCTAAAAAAACCACAAAAATATTTGCCTTTTTTATTTGCCTTCTTTGAAGGAAATATGCCCTAGAGGCAATAATAAAGTTGTTATTTATATTTCCTTATATCATGATAAATGTTTATTATTCATGCTATAATTCTATTAACCGGAAACTTAGTACATATGTGAATACATAGACAAACAGAGTGTCCCTAGTATGCCTCTACTAGACTAGCTCGTTAATCAAAGATGGCTAAGTTTCCTGACCATAGACATGTGTTGTCATTTGATGAATGGTATCACATCATTAGAGAATGATGTGATGGACAAGACCCATCCGTTAGCTTAGCATAATGATCGTTTAGTTTTATTGCTATTGCTTTCTTCATGACTTATACATGTTCCTCTGACTACGAGATTATGCAACTCCCGAATACCGGAGGAACACCTTGTGTGCTATCAAACGTCACAACGTAACTGGGTGATTATAAAGATGCTCTACAGGTGGCTCCGATGGTGTTTGTTGAGTTGGCATAGATCGAGATTAGGATTTGTCACTCAGTGTATTGGAGAGGTATCTCTGGGCCCTCTCGGTAATGCACATCACTATGAGCCTTGCAAGCAATGTGTCTAATGAGTTAGCCACGGGATGATGCATTACGGAACGAGTAAAGAGACTTGCTGGTAACGAGATTGAACTAGCCATGATGATACCAACGATCGAATCTCGGGCAAGTAACATACCGATGAAGAAGGGAACAACGTATGTTGTTATGTGGTTTGACCAATAAAGATCTTCGTAGAATATGTAGGAGCCAATATGAGCATCTAGGTTCCGCTATTGGTTATTGACCAGAGATGTGTCTCGGTCATTGATACGTCTCCAACGTATCTATAATTTTTGATTGCTCCATGCTATATTATCTACTGTTTTGGACATTATTGGGCTTTATTATCTACTTTTATATTATTTTTGGGACTAACTTATTAACCAGAGGCCCAACCCAGAATTGCTGTTTTCTGCCTATTTTAGGGTTTCGAAGAAAAGGAATATCAAACGGAGTCCAAACGGAATGAAACCTTCGGGAACGTGATTTTCTCAACGAACAAGACCCGGGAGACTTGTACCCTACGTCAAGAAAGAAAAGAGGAGGCCATGAGGTAGGGGGGCGCGCCTACCCCCCAGGCGGGCCCTCCACCCTCGTGGGCCCCCTATTGCTCCACTGACATACTCCTTCCTCCTATATATATCCATGTACCTCCAAACGATCAAATATGGAGCCAAAACCCTAATTTCACCATCGTAACTTTTTGTATCCACGAGATCCCATCTTGGGGCCTGTTCCGGAGCTCCGCCTGAGGGGGCATCGATCAGGGAGGGCTTCTACATCAACACCATAGCCTCTCCGATGAAGTGTGAGTAGTTTACCTCAGACCTACGGGTCCATATTAGTAGCAAGATGGCTTCTTCTCTCTTTTGGATCTCAATACAATGTTCTCCCCCTCTCTTGTGGAGATCTATTCGATGCAATCTTCTTTTTGCGGTGTGTTTATTGAGACCGATGAATTGTGGGTTTATGATCAAGTCTATCTATGAACTTACTTGAATCTTCTCTGAATTCTTTGATGTATGATTGGTTATCTTTGCAAGTCTCTTCGAATTATCAGTTTGGTTTGGCCTACTAGATTGATCTTTCTTGCAATGGGAGAAGTGCTTAGCTTTGGGTTCAATCTTGCGGTTTCCTTTCCCAGTGACAGTAGGGGCAGCAAGGCACGTATTGTATTATTGCCATCGAGGATAACAAGATGGGGTTTTCTTCATATTGCATGAGTCTATCCCTCTACATCATGTCATCTTGCTTAAGGCGTTACTCTATTTTTAACTTAATACTCTAGATGCATGCTGGATAGCGGTCGATGAGTGGAGTAATAGTAGTAGATGCAGGCAGGAGTCGGTCTACTTGTCTCAGACGTGATGCCTATATACATGATCATAGCTAGATATTCTCATAACTATGCTCAACTCTGTCAATTGCTCAACAGTAATTTGTTCACCCACCGTAGAATACTTATGCTCTCGAGAGAAGCCACTAGTGAAACCTATGGCCCCCGGGTCTATCTTTATCATATTGATCTCCTACTACTTAGTTATTTCCTTTGCTTTTTTACTTTGCCTTTATTTGACTTTGCATCTTTATCACAAAAATACCAAAAATATTATCTTTACCATATCTATCAGATCTCACTCTTGTAAGTGGCCTTATAGGGATTGACAACCCCTATTTGCGTTGGTTGCGAGGATCTATTTGTTTTGTCAGGTACGAGGGACTCGCGTGTAGCCTCCTACTGGATTGATACCTTGGTTCTCAAAAACTGAGGGAAATACTTACGCTACTTTGCTGCATCATCCCTTCCTCTCCAGGGAAAACCAACGCAATGCTCAAGAGGTAGAAGTCATGTCTACATAGTTCTCGAACCCATAGGGTCCGCACGCTTAACGTTCGATGACGATTTGTATTATGAGTTATGTGATTTGATGAAACAAAGTTTGTTCGGAGTTCTGGATGAGATCACGGACATGACAAGGAGTCTCGAAATGGTCGAGACATAAGGATTGATATATCGGAAGGTTATGTTTGGACACCGAAATGGTTTCAGAAAGGTTCAGACATTTTCCGGAGTACCGGGGGTTACCGGAACCATCCCGGGGAGTTAACGGGCCTTCATGGGCCCTAGTGGAGAGAGGAAGCGGCGGCCAGGTGGTGGCGCGCACCCCCCAAGCCCAAACCGAATTGGACTAGGGTTGGGGGGGGGGCTTTCCTTCTCTCCTCCTCCTCCTTCCCTTCTTCTCCTAGTGGGAATAGGAAAGGGGGGGATCCTACTTGGACCGGGAGTCCAAGTAGGACTCCCCCCATGGCGCCCCCCTTGGGCCGGCCACCTCTCCTCCCTCCTTTATATACATGGGAGGGGCACCCCAAAGACACACCAAGCTTTCTCTTAGCCGTGTGCGGTGCCCCCCTCCACAGTTACAAACCTTGGTCATATCGTCGTAATGCTTAGGCGAAGCCCTGCGCCGGTAACTTCATCATCACCATCGCCACGCCTTCGTGCTGACGGAACTCTCCCTCGTCCTCAACTAGATCAAGAGACAGAGGGACGTCATCGAGCCGAATGTGTGCTGAACGCGGAGGTGCCGTACGTTCGGGGCTTGGATCGGTTGGATCACGAAGAAGTTCGACTACATCAACCGCGTTACTAAACGCCTCCGCTTTTGGTCTACGAGGGTATGTGGACACACTCTCCGCGCTCGTTGCTATGCTTCTCCTAGATAGATCTTGCGTGATCGTAGGAAAATTTTGAAATACTACATTCCCCAACAGTGGCATCCGAGCGAGGTCTATGTGTAGATGTTATATGCACGAGTAGAACACAAAGAGTTGTGGGCGATAATAGTCATACTGCTTACCAGTAATGTCTTACTTTGATTCGGCGGTATTGTTGGATGAAGCGGCCCGGGCCGACATTACATGACCGCGTTCATGAGACTGGTTCTACCGACGTGCTTCGCACACAGGTGGCTAGCGGGTGTCTGTTTCTCCAACTTTAGTTGAATCGAGTTTGACTAGGCCCGGTCCTTGTTGAAGGTTAAAACAACACACTTGACAAAAAATCGTTGTGGTTTCGATGCGTAGGTAAGAACAGTTCTTGCTAGAAGCCCGTAGCAGCCACGTAAAACTTGCAACAACAAAGTAGAGGACGTCTAACTTGTTTTTGCAGGGCATGTTGTGATGTGTTATGGTCAAGACATGATGATATATAAATTGTTGTATGAGATGATCATGTTTTGTAATAGTTATCGACAACTCGCAGGTGCCTTATGGTTGTCTCTTTATTGTATGAAATGCAATTGCCATGTAATTGCTTTACTTTATCAGTAAGCGGTAGCGATAGTTGTAGAAGCAATACTTGGCGAGACGACAACGATGCTATGATGGAGATCAAGGTGTCAGGCCGATGACAATGATGATCATGATGGTGCTTTAGAGATGGAGATCAAAGGCACAAGATGATGATGGCCATATCATATCACTTATTTTGATTGCATGGGATGTTTATCCTTTATGCATCTTATTTAGCTTAGTACGGTGGTAGCATTATAAGATAATCTCTCACTAGATTTCAAGGTATAAGTGTTCTCTGTGAGTATGCACCATTGCTACAGTTCGTCATGCCGAGACACCACGTGATTATCGAGTGTGATAAGCTCTACGTTCACATACAACGGACGTAAGCCAGTTTTGCACACGCAGAATACTCGGGTTAAACTTGACGAGCCTAGCATATCCAGATATGGCCTCGGAACACTGAGACCGAAAGGTTGAACGTGAATCATATAGTAGATATATATGATCAACATAGTGCTGTTCTCCTTTGAAAACTACTCCATCTCACGTGATGATCGGACATGGTTTAGTTGATTTGGATCACGTGATCATTTAGATGACTAGAGGGATGTCTATCTAAGTGGGAGTTCTTAAGTAATATGATTAATTGAACTTTAATTTATCATGAACTTAGTACCTGATTTTGCATGTCTATGTTGTTGTAGATCAATGGCCCGTGCTACCGTTCCTTTGAATTTTAATGTGTTCCTAGAGAAAACTAAGTTGAAAGATGATGGTAGAAATTACACAGACTGGGTCCATAACTTGAGGATTATCCTCATTGCTGCACAGAAGAATTACATCCTGGAAGCACCGCTAGGTGCAAGAGCAACTCCGAACGTTTTGAACGCCTGGTAGAGCAAAGCTGATGACTACTCGATAGTTCAGTGTGCCATGCTTTACGGCTTAGAACCGGGACTTGAACGACGTTTTGAACATCATGGAGAATATGAGATGTTCCAGGAGTTGAAGTTAATATTTCAAGCAAATGCCTGAATGGAGAGATATGAAGTGTCCAATAAGTTCTACAGCTGCAAAATAGAGGAGAATAGTTCGGTCAGTGAACATATACTCAGTATGTCTGGGTACCACAACCACTTGACTCAACTGGGAGTTAATCTTCCAAATGATAGTGTCATTGACAGAGTTCTTCAATCACTGCCACCAAGCTACAAAAGCTTCGTGATGAACTATAATATGCAAGGGATGGATAAGACAATTCTTGAGCTCTTCGCGATGCTAAAGGCTACGGAGGTAGAAATCAAGAAGGAGCATCAAGTGTTGATGGTTAACAAGACCACTAGTTTCAAGAAAAAGGGCAAATGGAAGAAGGGTAACTTTAAGAAGAACGGAAAGCAAGTTACTGTTCAAGTGAAGAAGCCCAAGTCTGGACCTAAGCCTGAGACTGAGTGCTCCTACTGCAAAGGGACTGGTCACTGGAAGTGGAACTGCCCCAAATATTTGGCGGATAAGAAGGATGGCAAAGTGAAAGGGATATTTCATATACATGTTATTGATGTGTACCTTACTAATGCTCGTAGTAGTGCCAAGGTATTTGATACTGGTTCTGTTGCTCATATTTGCAACTCGAAACAGGGGTTACGGATTAAACAAAGATTGGCTAAGGACGAGGTGACAATGCGCGTGGGAAATGGTTCCAAAGTCGATGTGATCGCCATCGACACGCTACCTCTACATCTACCTTTGAGATTAGTTTTAGACCTAAATAGTTGTTATTTGGTGCCAGCGTTAAGCATGAACATTATATCTGGATCTTGTTTGATGCGAGATGGTTATTCATTTAAATCAGAGAATAATGGTTGTTCTATTTATATGAGTAATATCTTTTATGGTCATGCACCCTTGATGAGTGGTCTATTTTTATTGAATCTCGATAGTAGTGATACACTTATTCATAGTATTGAAACCAAAAGATACAATTTTAATAATGACAGTTCAACTTATTTGTGGCACTTCCGTTTAAGCCATATTGGTGTAAAGCGCATGAAGAAACTCCATGCTGATGGACTTTTGGAACCACTTGATACTTGTGAACCATGCCTTATGGGCAAGATGACTTAAGACTCCATTCTCCGGAACAATGGAGCGAGCAACAGACTTGTTGGAGATAATAATGCTGATGTATGCGGTCCGATGAGTGTTGAGGCTCGCGGCGGGTATCGTTCTTTTCTGACCTTCACAGATGATTTGAGAAGATATGGGTATATCTACTTGATGAAACATAAGTCTGAAACATTTGAAAAGTTTAAAGAATTTTAGAGTGAAGAGGAAAATCATCGTAACAAGAAAATAAAATTTCTACAATCTAATCGTGGAGGTGAATATTTGAGTTATGAGTTTGGTATTCATTTGAAACAATGCAGAATAGTTTCGCAACTCACGCCACCTGGAACACCACAGCGTAATGGTGTGTCCGAACATCGTAACCACACTTTATTACATATGGTGCGATCTATGATGTCTCTTACTGATTTACTGCTGTCGTTTTGGGGTTATGCTTTAGAGACGACTGTATTCACGTTAAATAGGGCACCATGTAAATCCGTTGAGATGACACCATATGAACTGTGGTTTGGCAAGAAACCCAAGTTGTCGTTTCTTAAAGTTTGGGGCTGCGATGCTTATGTGAAAAAGCTTCAACCTGATAAGCTTGAACCCAAATCGGAGAAATGTGTCTTCATAGGATACCCAAAGGAAACTGTTGGGTACACCTTCTATCACAGATCGAAGGCAAGATATTCGTTGATAAGAATGGATCCTTTCTAGAGAAGGAGTTTCTCTCGAAAGAAGTGAGTGGGAGGAAAGTAAAACTTGATGAGGTAATTATACCTTCTCCCGAATTGGAAAGTAGTTCATCACAGAACTCAGTTCCAGTGATTCCTACACCAGTTAGTAAGGAAGCTAATGATGATGATCATGAAACTTCTGATCAAGTTACTACCAAACCTCATAGGTCAACCAGAGTAAGATCTGCACTGGAGTGGTACGGTAATCCTGTTCTAGAGGTCATGTTACTTGACCATGACGAACCTATGAACTATGAGGTAGCGATGATGAGCCCAGATTCTGTGAAATGGCTTGAGGCCATGAAATCTGAGATGGGATCCATGTATGAGAACAAAGTGTGGACTTTGGTTGACTTGCCCGATGATCGGCAAGCAATAGAGAATAAGGATCTTCAAGAAGAAGACTGATGCTGACGGTAATGTTACTGTCTACAAAGCTCGACTTGTTGAGAAAGTTTTTCAACAAGTTCAAGGAGTTGACTACGACGAGACCTTCTCACACATAGCGATGCTTAAGTCTGTCCAAATCATGTTAGCAATTGCCACATTTTATGATTATGAAATTTGGCAAATGGATGTCAAAACTGCATTCCTTAATGGATATCTTAAAGAAGAGTTATATATGATGCAACCAGAAGGTTTTGTTGATCCAAAAGGTGCTAACAAAGTGTGCAAGCTCCAGCGATCCATTTATGGACTGGTGCAAGCCTCTCGGAGTTGGAATATACGCTTTGATAGTGTGATCAAAGCATATGGTTCTATACAGACTTTCGGAGAAGCCTATATTTACAAGAAAGTGAGTGAGAGTTCTGTAGCATTTCCGATATTATATGTGGATGACATATTGTTAATCGGAAATTATACTGAGTTTCTGAATAGCATAAAAGGATATTTGAATAAGAATTTTTTTAATGAAAGACCTCGGTGAAGCTGCTTATATATTGGGCATCAAGATCTATAGAGATAGATCAAGACGCTTAATTGAACTTTCACAAAGCACATACCTTGATAAAGTTTTGAAGAAGTTAAAAATGGATCAGTCAAAGAAAGGGTTCTTGCCTGTGTTACAAGGTGTGAAGTTGAGTCAGACTCAATGCCCGACCACTGGAGAAGATAGAGAGAAAATGAAAGTCATTCCCTATGCCTCAGCCATGGTTCTATCATGTATGCAATGCTGTGTACCAGACCAGATGTGTGCCTTGCTATTAGTTTAGCAGGGAGGTACCAAAGTAATCCAAGAGTGGATCACTGGACAACGCTCAAGAACATCCTGAAATACCTGAAAAAGACTAAGGATATGTTTCTCGTTTATGGAGGTGACAAAGAGCTCTTCGTAAACGGTTACGTCAATGCAAGATTTGACACTGATCCAAATGAATCTAAGTCACAAACCGGATACATATTTATATTGAATGGTGGAGCTATTAATTGGTGCAGTTCCAAGCAGAGCGTCGTGGCGGGATCTACATGTGAAGCAGAGTACATAGCTGCTTCGAAAGCAGCAAATGAAGGAGTCTGGATGAAGAAGTTCATGTCCAATCTAGGTGTCATACCTAGTGCATCGGGTCCAATGAAATCTTTTGTGACAATACTGGAGCAATTGCCTTGGCGAAGGAATCCAGATTTCACAAGTGAACCAAACACATCAAGAGACACTTCAATTCCATCCACGATCAAGTCAAGGAGGGAGACATATAGATTTGCAAAATACATACGGATCTGAATGTTGCAGACCCATTGACTAAGCCTCACTCACGAGCAAAACATGATCAACACCAAGACTCCATGGGTGTTAGCATCATTACTATGTAATCTAGATTATTGACTCTAGTGCAAGTGGGAGACTGAAAGAAATATGCCCAAGAGGCAATAACAAAGTTGTTATTTATATTTCCTTATATCGTGATAAATGTTTACTATTCATGCTAGAATTGTACTAACCGGAAACTTAGTACATGTGTGAATACATAGACAAAGAAAGTGTCCCTAGTATGCCTCTACTAGACTAGCTCGTTAATGAAAAATGGTTAAGTTTCCTGACCATAGACATGTGTTGTCATTTGATGAACGGGATCACATCATTAGAGAATGATGTGATGGACAAGACCCATCCGTTAGCTTAGCATAATGATCGTTTAGTTTTATTGCTATTGCTTTCTTCATGACTTATACATATTCCTCTGACTATGAGATTATGCAACTCCCGAATACCGGAGGAACACCTTGTGTGCTATCAAATGTCACAACGTAACTGGGTGATTATAAAGATGCTCTACAGGTGTCTTCGATGGTGTTTGTTGAGTTGACCGGGATAGATATTTGGATTTGTCACTCCGTGTATCGGAGAGGTATCTCTGGGCCCTCTCGGTAATGCACATCACTATGAACATTGCAAGCAATGTGTCTAAATGAGTTAGCCATGGGATGATGCATTATGGAACGAGTAAAGAGACTTGCCGGTAACAGTATTGAACTAGGTATGATGATACCACGATCGAATCTCGGGCAAGTAACATACCGATGACAAAGGGAACAATGTATGTTGGTATGTGGTTTGACCGATAAAGATCTTCGTAGAATATGTAGGAGCCAATATGAGCATCCAGGTTCCTCTATTGGTTATTCACCGGAGATGTGTCTCGGTCATGTCTACATAGTTCTCGAACCCGTAGGGTCCGCACGCTTAACGTTCGATGACGATGTATTATGAGTTATGTGATTTGATGAAACGAAGTTTGTTCGGAGTCCCGGATGAGATCACGGACATGACGAGGAGTCTCGACATGGTCGATACATAAAGATTGATATATTACAAGGTTATGTTTGGACACCGGAGTGGTTTCGGAAAGGTTCGGGCATTTTCCGGAGTACGTGGGGTTACCGGAACCCCCTCGGGAGTTAATGGGCCTTCATGGGCCCTAGTGGAGAGAGGAGGCAGCGGCCAGGTGGTGGCGCGCACCCCCCAAGCCCAAGCTGAATTGGACTAGGGTTGGGGGTCCGGCCCTCTTTTCCTTCTCTCCTCCTCCTCCTTCCCTCCTTCTCCTAGTGGGAATAGGAAGGGGGGGCGAATCCTACTTGGACCGGGAGTCCAAGTAGGACTCCCCCCATGGCGCGCCCCCTTGGGCCAGCCACCTCTCCTCCCCCTTTATATACGTGGGAGGGGGGCACCCCAAAGACACACCAAGCCTTCTCTTAGCCCTGTGCGATGCCCCCTCCACAGTTACACACCTCGGTCATATCATCGTAGTGCTTAGGCGAAGCCCTGCGCTAGTAACTTCATCATCACCGTCGCCACACCGTCGTGTTGACGGAACTCTCCCTCGTCCTCAACTGGATCAAGAGATCGAGGGACGTGATCGAGCTGAACGTGTGCTGAACGCGGAGGTGCCGCACGTTGGATGCTTGAATCGGTTGGATCAAGAAGACGGATGACTACATCAACCATGTTACTATACGCTTCCGCTTTCGGTCTACGAGGGTACGTGGACACACTCTCCCCGCTTGTTGCTATGCTTCCCCTAGGTAGATCTTGGTGGTTGTAGGATTTTTTTTTGAAATACTACGTTCCCCAACATTCTTTCAATTCGTCTTTTCATTCACCTTTTATTTTCTTGTGTGCTAGTTTTCTTGCTTGTCATCATGTATGAATCTAGGGAGGTTATCATTGAAAAAACTAGTTGTAATCTTGAGGGAAAATTTGATGATTTTGCTAATAATGATCCTCATGAGGAAGAACCTACTATTATGCACACTAAAAAACTCCGTGTAGGTAGCGGTAATATTATTGGAAAATGTGTTATCCAAGATTTCTTTACTTGTGCTGGTACGATACCTATGCTAGGGGGGTCAATTCTTAACAAAACTTCTAGTCTTGTGGATGCAATCTATTTGCTTATAGTTAAGCTTGAAAGACAATTTGTTCATATGCGACGTTGCATACAAAGGATCTTCCTAGAATTTTCTAATATTCTCGATCCTTCCGTTAAGCGTGTTACCACTATATTTCTAGCTTATGAATTTGGGCACATCATGGAAGAAGCTAGTGAAATTTTCGCTCATACAATATCAATGGTGGTTGCCCCTTGTTGGGGATATGACCCCATGGTGTAACCTGCTCTAGAAGCGCCGGGTTAGGTTGTTAGCGACTTAAAACAATGAAGCCTTAGATAGGCCCAAGAGACCAAGACACGGAGCTAGGGAGGCGTGATACGTCCATTCTGCATCATGCTTTTATATCGATATTTATTTCATCATGGGCTGTTATTACACATTATGTCACAATACTTATGCCTTTTCTCTCTTATTTTACAAGGTTTTCATGAGGAGGGAGAATGCCGACAGCTGGAATTCTGGGCTGGAAAAGGAGCAAATATTAGAGACTTATTCTGCATAACTCCAAAAGTCATGAAACTCTAGGAAAGTCAGTTTTGGAATATATTAAAAATATTGGATGAAGAAAGCACCAGAGGGGGCCACCCACTGTCCACGAGGGTGGAGGGCGTGCCCCCTGCCTCGTGGGCCACCTAGAAGCACCCCGATGCCCATCTTCTGGTATAAGGTGTCTTTTGACCTGGAAAAAATCATAAGGAAGCTTTCGGGACAAAGCGCCGCCGTCTCGAGGCGGAACCTTGGCAGAACCAATCTAGGGCTCCGACGGAGCTGTTCTGCCGGGGAAACATCCCTCCGGGAGGGGGAAATCGTCACCATCGTCATCACGATCGATCCTCTCATCGGGAGGGGTTAAATGTCCATCAACATCTTCACTAGCACCATCTCCTCTCAAACCCTAGTTCATCTCTTGTATCCTATCTTTGTCTCAAAACCTCAGATTGGTACCTGTGGGTAGCTAGTAGTGTTGATTACTCCTTTTCATTGATGCTAGTTGGTTTATTCGGTGGAAGATTATATGTTCAGATCCTTTATGCACATTAATACCCCTCTGATTATGAACATGAATATGATTTGTGAGTAGTTACGTTTGTTCCTGAGGACATGGGAGAAGTCTTGTTATAAGTAGTCATGTGAATTTGGAATTCGTTCGATATTTTGATGAGATGTATGTTGTCATTCCTCTAGTGGTGTTATGTGAATGTCGACTACATGACAATTCACCATTGTTTGGGCCTAGGGGAAGGCATTGGCAAGTAATAAGTACATGATGGGTTGCTAGAGTGACAGAAGCTTAAACCCTAGTTTATGCGTTGCTTCGTAAGGGGCTGATTTGGATCCATATGTTTCATGCTATGGTTAGGTTTACCTTAATTCTTCTTTCGTAGTTGCAGGTGCTTGCGAGGGGGGTTAAAATCATAAGTGGGATACTTGTACAGGGAAGGGCAGTACCCAAGCACCGGTCCACCCAAATATCAAATTATCAAAGTAACAAACGCGAATCATATGAGCATGATTGTCGGTGTCAAAACCGGTGGATCTTGGGTAGGGGGTCCCGAACTGTGCGTCTAGGCCGGATGGTAACAGGAGGCAGGGGACACGAAGTTTTACCCAGGTTCGGGCCCTCTTGATGGAGGTAAAACCCTACGTCCTGCTTGATTAATATTGATGATATGGGTAGTACAAGAGTAGATCTACCACGAGATCAGAGAGGCTAAGCCCCAGAAGCTAGCCTATGGTATGATTGTATGTTGTGATTGTTGTCCTATGGACTAAACCCCTTCGGTTTATATAGACACCGGAGAGGGTTAGAGTTACACAAGGTCGGTTACAAAGGAGGAGATATCCATATTCGTATTGCCTAGCTTGCCTTCCACGCCAAGTAGAGTCCCATCCGGACACGAGACGAAGTCTTGAATCTTGTATCTTCATAGTCTAACAGTTCGGCCAATGGAGATAGTCCGGCTGTCCGGAGACCCCCTAATCCAGGACTCCCATAGTAGCCCCTGAACCAGGCTTCAATGACGATGAGTCCGGCGCGCAGTATTGTCTTCGGCATTGCAAGGCGGGTTCCTTCTCCGAATACATCACAGAAGAATTTGAATACGAGGATAGTGTCCGACCCTGCAAAATAAGTTCCACATTCCACCGTAGAGAGAATAATATTTTCGCAGATCTAATGACGTTACGTCATGGCCCGGTGATTATTCGAACCATTTCTTTTAACCAGCTCCACACATAACGCGAGGCGGTTTTTCGACACGTCTTGTCAAAGCAGAGATCGTGTCCCCTTATTACGGGATTCTCATCAATACAGGCGTGGGTAACCCAACCGCGCCATCAATTGCGGCGCTTGGGGGATAAGCGAGTTTTACTAGGCAAGTGGGGACGCTTAGTTTTGTCCGCCCATATAAAGGGATAAGGATTCACCTTTCTATCCACGCCTTCTTCCTCCTTTGCTCATCTGCTCCCGCACACTCGAGCACTAGCGCCCAAGCCCTCACTTCCGTCTCAACCTTCTCCAATCATGTCCGGAGCGGGAGGCAAGTGGATGGTCTCCTCCGTCAGGGAGGGAGACATCAAGAAACTAAGGAGAGCCGGATACCTGCCCGACGACATTGCGCACCGGCTCCCAGATGAGGGGCAGCTCATCCCCACCCCCAGGCCCCATGAGAGGGTGGTATTCCTCACCCATTTCCTTTGCGTACTGGGATTCCCTCTCCACCCCTTCGTCCGGGGGCTCATATTTTATTATGGCCTGGATTTCCATGATCTGGCCCCAAACGTCATCCTCAACATCTCGGCGTTTATCTCGTGTGTGAGGCCTTCCTCTGCATCAAGCCCCACTTCGGCTTATGGCTGAAGACTTCAACATCAAGCCGAAGGTGGTGGGCGGCCGCCAAGCGGAGTGCGGAGGCGCCATGGTGGGCAAGATGCCCAACATAACATGGCTCGAGGGCTCCTTTGTGGAAACCATAAAGGGGTGGCAATCGGGGTGGTTCTATACCACTGAGCCGCGCGACCCCGCATGGGTAGCGGCCCCCGAGTTCCGATCTGGCATCCCCATGCAGCTCACCTCCTGGAAAGAGAAGGGCCTGTCCTGGGGTAGTTCAAAAGAGCTGACCGGACTCCAAACATGTATCCAAAACATGGTGGACAAGAAGCTCAAGCTTGTCAACATAGTCCAGGTTATGCTCATCCGCCGGATACTCCCGTGCCAACAACGGGAGTTCACCTTGTGGGAGTTCAATCTGGCGCAGCACCGGACTCTGGACAGGCTCTTCGACACGACTCATGAAGACGCCTGGAGGGTGCTGTTCAAAAGTGCTGAGGTCCCTCCCCCTATCACTGAGGATCGCGGATTCAGCGCGAAGCGCCAAGCTAGCGCGGTAAGCTGCTTTACCTTTCACAGGATACTTATTTTTTATATAGATTGACTCTATGCGGGATCTAAACTCCCGGACCTTTGACAGGACTGGCAGAAGATGGCCGGATAGATCGACTGTCCGTCTCCTTTGCCTGAAGGCCCCGCAGACGCTCTTCTGGCGAAGATGCTGACTCCGGCCCCTTATAAGGTGCCGGAGAAGACCAAGAAGGCCAAGGGAACTCGAAAGAGTTCCCGACGCCAGGCGTCGCCGGACTCACCGTCCGATGACTCTGCGGCGCACTCTTCCCCTGAAGACGAGGAAGAGGAAGAAGATGCTCCCCCGCTGACTGGGGGAGACAAGAAAAGGAAGGCCGCCGCAACTGGGGAGGCCGGAGGGTCGAAGAAGGGAAGGACTCTCCTTCCGGACAGCTCCACCGCCGCTGACAAAAGCGAAGACGAGTGGTTGCCCAGGGCCAAGCCCCCGGGGAGATCGTAAGTATTCGGGTACCAAAGTTACCCATAGGATTCCTTTGTCACACTACTTTTCCTAACGCCAAACTCAATTGTGCAGGCCACCCTGAGCCAATATCGAGGTATCATCGGACGGCTCCCTGGGCTTGTCGGACATGGATAGCAATTCAGTCCCGACCGCCACCTCCCCTCATCCCGCCGACGACACCGAGGTGTTGTCTCAAGAGGCACCGGATAGAGGGGAGACAGTCTCGGAGGCGCCTCAAGGCGACCTTCCGGACTTCGGGAGCCGCGGGGACGGGGCCCCTGAGAGCTCCGAGTTCGGCCCTCTGCCGAACACCGTGCCAGACCCTCCAGCGGTTTCAGACTCGGGCAGGCGGCCTCCTTCTAAGGGGGGAAAACACCTGTGCCAGTGACCTCTGTCCATCCAGAGGCACCGGACCATCTGCTGGAAGCGCTTCGCAGCGCTTCCATCAACGAGGAGCACCGCACTATCATGAGTGCGGTGATCCAGAAGGTTTAGTCCGCCAAGAGCGGATTGACTGAAGCCTGTGCCAACCTTCTAACAGGCTTTGAGGTAAGTGTGTTTAAAATGTAGTAGAAATATTACCGGATAGACAGTAGCCCCTGATGCTTTGTTCGGTGTTCACAAAGAAAAGCCGGACAGAGGATCAAATAATATCGCAGGAGTCTAATATAAGTATGTCAATATGCATATGCAGGCCTCGCTGCTGGCGTCCGCCGCACTAACTGCGGAGGTCGCTGTACTGAAGCAGGACCTCGAAGGGTCCAAGGAAGAGCTCGGCCTTGCCAAGAGGCAGCTCGAGGAGAACAAGGGTAAGTAATACCCCGTCTATAGATATGTATATATAAAAAGGACGCGATTGCAAAATGACAGGATCGTTGTATGTTTGCCAGGGGCCACGACCGAGGTGGCGACCCTGAAGCAAGCGCTAACCAAGGCTGAAGATACAGCGGCCAAGGAGGGCACCGAGTGAGAGAAGCACGAGGCTCGGGTGGGCGAGGTGCAACAAGAGCTCCAGGCTCTCGTGACAAAGCACGAGGCGTTGGAGCTTGACTCGAAGACGCGAGAGTCTGAGCTTGCTGCAGCCCTTGAGAGTGCAAAGAGTGCCAAGGCCGAGGCCCAGAAGGCCCTCCAGGAGATCGACGCGATGAAGAAGAGAGCGGCGGGTAAGGCTTTCTATATGCAAAGCAAGCATGTAAAAGTAAATTACCGATTACTTACCCGGATCCGGAGCTCTTCAGGAGCATTCACAGATTTTCCCCACAGTGTGTCCAATGCCGCAATGTTTTACCAGGCCGAGGACGAAATCTCGACGGAGAAGCTGTTCTAGTCTCAGTATGCTGAGGCTGAACATCCGGTGCCGATGAGCGACCAGCTGAAGCAGATGGTCGAGCTACATAAGGCGGCCGATCAAGCCATGAAGGGCTTTATAGTCCAGCTGTGGCCCGGCGACGCCATTCCGAATCGCTTCTTCGGCCTGGTGAAGTGGCTTGTGGATGCCTGCCCACGGCTGGAGGTCATCAAGCGATCCGTCTGCATTGAAGGTGCACGCCGGGCTTTCGCCCGTGTAAAAATGCAGTGGGTCAAGCTAGACGCCATGAAGCTGATCAAGGAGGGGCCGCCGGAGGGCATGGAGCACCGCCACCCTGTGATGTATTACGAGGGTGTTCTGCTGGGTGCCCGTGTTATCGCGGATGAGTGTTCGAAAGATGTAATATTTGAGTAAACTTGCTTGTTTATCCTGTATTTATGAAAACTTGTTTCATATGCGCCATGCAACGCTTGTTTGAATTTAAAATATTACCTTCTGTTTGGCTATTTATCCAATCTGAGAGATGGCTAGTCCTCGGCTTCTGCCCCCGTGCCACTAGTGCTGGGGTGTCCGGGGTAAATCTGAGCTCTCTTGTTCCCATATTTTGGTCCTTCGAGGGAGGTGCTCAGCACAACGAACAAGGCAACCAGACTAATATTGCTTTATCACTCTCACTTAGCCATAGAATTCTATAATTTTAAATTTCGGCGAAGCCCCTGGTATTTGGAAGGCCGAATTCGGGGCGCGATACACGCCTTTAAGCCGGACAGGGCCGGCCCCTCGCTCTAAGCGGCATAAGTCTTTAGGGACTCGAAAAACCTCGCCGAACAGCAACCAGTCTCTCGCCTTATCATGACAGTTAGTTTTAGCTTTCTCTACTGAGGTGCTCAGCCCGAGAGAACCGGGGCACAATCGCAGTAGTTCTCCTAGTGCTACCTTAGCCGATAGAGCGGAACGTAAGGTACCAAAACATAGGAGCCGGGCAAACCCAACATTTGACCAAAGACATGATTCGGAGCTGATGCATATAATGCTATAAGTTCGGGGTGCCGCACTTGTGAAAGTGTTCGGACTTTTCACACCGCATTGTGGGGTACGTGATCCCCTGGTGTATTGGCCGTACCAAAGTGTACGGTTGCAAGGCGTCATTAATGAACACACACACACACACACACATATATATATATATATATAATGCAATAATGGTCGTAATGTAATGCATTGTTTATTAAAAAGCTGCGTTAAAGCAGAGTGATACAGATAGTGCGATAAGCAAAAAGTAGGACTAAGTCCCTTCCAAGGGCGAGCTGAGGGATGATATGAAATCGAAGATCAACCTGGGAATTCTGTTGTATAACGTAGCTGTCTGCCTCCTTGGTTGCTGCATCATGTGTTCGGCAATAGTGCTGTCGGTCAGTGTTTTCAAAGATTAAGGTCCTGAAAAAAGAAAAAAATAACCAAACGGGAAGCCCCTAGTGCGGTTTAGGTCGCGTTTTGGGGTGTGCCGCATTTGTGCCCCCCCTCCCCACCTGTGCCCATGGTATTTTTAATGCGTAATTATGTACGCGCGGCACGAATATCTCCGTTGGACTGGGATTGGGGTGGCCGCCGTATTGCTACGCGAGCTCAGATCGCGCCAGGCGGTCTATTTGCTAATTGCCCCGAGCGCGCTTGAAGGTGTCCGGGCTTTGAAACACCAAACTCGTTGATTGCCTTGAGAGGCTACTTTGCGCTTCTGTTGCGAGGGCCGCGGTGTGCTCCTCTGTTCGGAGGTAGCGCTCTGTGTTTCCATTGACTATAATAACTCTGCGGGGTCCTGGCATCTTGAGCTTGAGGTATGCATAATGCGGTACCGCATTGAATCTAGCAAATGCGGTTCGCTCGAGCAGCGCGTGATAACCACTGCGGAACGGGACTATATCGAAGATTAACTCTTCGCTTCGGAAGTTATCCGGGGGTCCGAAGACCACTTCCAATGTAATTGAGCCTGTGCAATGGGCCTCTACGCCTGGAATAACGCCCTTAAAGGTCGTTTTTGTGGGTTTGATCCTTCAGGGGTCTATACCCATTTTCCGCACTGTGTCCTGATAAAGCAGGTTCAGGCTGCTGCCGCCGTCCATAAGGACTCGAGTGAGGTGAAATCCGTCGATGATTGGGTCTAGGACCAGTGCGGCAAATCCGCCATGACGGATACTAGTGGGGTGGTCCCTGCGATCGAAGGTGATCAGGCAGGAGGACCAAGGGTTGAACTTTGGGGCAACTGGCTCCAACGCATATACGTCCCTGAGCGCACGCTTCCGCTCCCTCTTGGGGATGTGGGTTGCGTATATCATGTTCACCGTCCGCACTTGCGGGGGAAACCTCTTCTGTCCTCCAGTGTGCGGCTGCTGGGGTTCCTCCTCGTCATCGCTATGCGGCCCCTTGTCCTTATTTTCGGCAATTAACTTGCCGGCCTGCTTGAACACCCAACAATCCCTGTTGGTGTGATTGGCTGGCTTGTCTAGGGTGCCGTGTATTTGACACGAGCGATCGAGTATACATTCCAAGCTGGACGGACCCGGCGTACTTTGTTTGAATGGCTTTTTCCGCCGACTGGGTTTAGAGCCTTTCAATTCGGCATTGATTGTCGTATCCTCTGTATTTTCGCTGTTAATGCGGCGCTTATGCTTGTTGCGACGTGACCTACTATTGCCGTCCTTGGTATCTAAGGTACCATGGTTTTTTGAGAGGTTATTACTGCGAGCCAGCCAGCTGTCTTCTCCCGCACAAAAGCGGGTCATGAGCGTCGTGAGAGCTGCCATAGATTTCGGCTTTTCCTGACCAAGGTGCCGGGCTAGCCACTCGTCTCGGATGTTGTGCTTGAAATCCGCTAAGGCCTCTGCATCCGGACAGTCGACGATTTGATTTTTCTTTGTAAGGAACCGAGTCCAGAATTGCCTGGCCGACTCTTCTGGCTGCTGAATTATGTGGCTCAAATCATCGGCGTCTGGTGGTCGCACATAAGTGCCCTGAAAGTTGTCGAGGAATGCGGCTTCTAGATCTTCCCAACAGCTAACGGAGTCCGCTGGCAAGCTGTTAAGCCAATGCCGCGCTGGTCCTTTGAGCTTTAGTGGGAGGTATTTGATGGCGTGTAAGTCATCACCACGGGCCATGTGGATGTGGAGGAGGAAGTCCTCAATCCATACTGCGGGATCTGTTGTGCCGTCGTATGATTCAATGTTTACAGGTTTGAAACCTTCTGGGAATTGATGTTCCATTACTTCATCTGTGAAGCATAAGGGGTGTGCGGCGCCTCTGTATTGGGCTATATCTCGACGCAGCTCGAATGGGTCTTGCCCATTGTGTTCGGCCCGGCCGGGTTTGCTTTTACTGTATCCGGCGTGACGTTTGTCATCTCGTAGAGTGGTGCGCCCTCGTGATCCATAGATCGATCTTGAATGCTTTGCCTTGTTCTCCAACATGTCTCGCAGGTCTAGCGTGTCTCCCCATGTCTTTTTATTTGAATGGCATTGGGGTGGAGGCTGAGTTTTTGGCTGGAATGCCTCTCTATCGCGACCATGAGGTGGCCGATCAGCTGTGTCATACGCTTGTTCCTCCAGTCGAGGTAGTAACCTGCGCCTTGGGTAACTCTTGGAGGGGCGCTCGAGTTTATATTCCTCGGTCGCGAGGACTTCAGTCCATTTGTCAGCTAGCAGATCTTGATCAGCTTGAAGCTGCTGCTGCTTTTTCTTCAGGCTATTTGCCGTGGCCATAAGCCGACGCTTGAAGCGCTCTTGTTCGACGGGGTCCCCTGGGACGACGAATTCATCATCGCCGAGGCTTGCCTCGTCTTCGGAGGGGGGGGATGTAATTGTCATCGTCCTCCTCTCCATCTGCCGCTTTCTCAGGAGAGCTGGCTCCTTCATCCTCCTGCTCTAAGTCTTGCTGGAGGGGATTGTTGTTGTCCTCGGCACTATCCGGAGTATTATGATCTCCTGTGCCGGTATCACCACTTTTGCTTTGGCGGGACTTAGAGCGGTGCCGCTGACGTCGGCGCTTGGGTTGCTTCTTGGAGGGGTCATCCTCCGCTATCTCGTCGCCATTGCCTTCATTGGGTGTATCCACCATGTATATGTCATATGACAAGGTGGCTTTCCAGTGCCCTATAGGTGCTGGTTCATGTTCGTCTCCTACATCGCCGTCCATACCGTCGATGTCTTCGGAGTCGAAGTCGAGCATGTCGTTTAAATCATCGACAGTGGCTACATAGTGGGTGGTGGGTGGGCATCGAATTTCTTCGTCGTCCGCATCCCAATCCTGTTGGCCATAATCCGGCCAGGGCTCTCCTTACAAAGATTGAGCCCTTAGTGAATTCAGAATGTCGCCAAAGGGCGAGTGCTGAAAGATATCTGTGGCGGTGAATTCCATAATCGGCGCCCAATCGGATTTGATTGGCAGGGGCACGGGTGGTTCGGAGTCAGAAAAAGGGTCCGACACCTTGGTGTCACGGGCTGCGCAGAGGATTATGCTGGTGTTTGGCTCAATCGCCGTTGAGACTGTAGCCCATGAGGCGGTGTCTAGCCACCCGTCCTCGATTGGCGTAGTTGGCTCCGAGCTAAGGGTCGGAGCTAATGCGGGCGCGGCCTCTGGGGTACTGTTCGGCGGTAGAGCTAGGTCATACCCATCGCGACAGTGCGGCGTGCCCGGCTGTGGCTCGAATCCGTCGAAGATCAAGTCTCCGCGGATGTCGGCTATGTAGTTGAAACTTCCAAATCTGACCTGATGGCCAGGGGCGTAGCTTTCAATCTGCTCCAGATGGCCAAGCGAATTAGCCCGCAGTGCAAAGCCGCCGAATACGAAGATCTGTCCGGGGAGAAAAGCCTCACCCTGGACCGCATCGCTATCGATGATAGTAGGAGCCATCAAGCCTAACGGCGACGACACAGAGGAACTCTCAATGAAAGCACCAATGTCGGTGTCAAAACCGGCGGATCTTGGGTAGGGGGTCCCGAACTATGCGTCTAGGCCGGATGGTAACAGGAGGCAGGGACACGAAGTTTTACCCAGGTTTGGGCCCTCTTGATGGAGGTAAAACCCTACGTCCTGCTTGATTAATATTGATGATATGGGTAGTACAAGAGTAGATCTACCACGAGCACAGAGAGGCCAAACCCCAGAAGCTAGCCTATGGTATGATTGTATGTTGTGATTGTTGTCCTATGGACTAAAACTCTTTGGTTTATATAGACACCGGAGAGGGTTAGGGTTACACAAGGTCGGTTACAAAGGAGGAGATATCCATATTCGTATTGCCTAGCTTGCCTTCCACGCCAAGTATAGTCCCATCCGGACACGAGACGAAGTCTTCAATCTTGTATCTTCATAGTCTAACGGTCCGGCCAATGGAGATAGTCCGGCTGTCCGGAGACCCCCTAATCCAGGACTCCCACAATGATGAACACTAGCTTGACGATAATTCCCATGTGACCTCGGGAGCGCTTTCCTTTATATAAGAGTTTGTCGAGTCTTGTCCTTTGTTACAAAAAGGATTGGGCCACCTTGCTACACCTTGTTTACTTTTGTTACTTGTTACCCGTTACGAATTACCTTATCACAAAACTATCTGTTACCGATAATTTCAGTGCTTGCAGAGAATACCTTACAGAAAACTGCTTGTCATTTCCTTCTGCTCCTCGTTGGGTTCAATAGTCTTACTTATCAAAAGGATTACGATAGATCCCCTATACTTGTGGGTCATCAAGACTCTTTTCTGGCGCCGTTGCCGGGGAGTGAAGCTCCTTTGGTAGGTGGAATTTGGTAAGGAACAATTTATATAGTGTGCTGAAATTTAGTGTCACTTGTTACTATGGAAAATAATCCTTTGAGAGGCTTGTTCGGGGTATCTTCACCCCGAACAGTAGAGCAAAGAGTTCCTCCTCAACCTACTGAACCTATTGAAATTGTTTACTTTGAAATTCCTTCGGGTATGATAGAGAAACTGCTAGCTAATCCTTTTACAGGAGATGGAACATTACATCCCAATATGCACCTAATCTATGTGGATGCAGTTTGTGGATTATTTAAGCTTGCAGGTATGCCCAATGATGTTATCAAGAAGAAGGTCTTCCCTTTATCTTTGAAGGGAAAGTCATTGACATGGTTTTGGCTATGTGATGATATTGGATCATGGAACTACAACCGATTGAAATTGGAATTTCATCAGAAGTTTTATCCTATGCATCTGGTTCATCGTGATTGTAATTATATATAATTTTTGGCCTCACAAAGGAGATAGTATCGCTCAAGCTTGGGGAGGCTTAAGTCAATGTTATATTTATGCCCCAATTATGAGCTCTCAAGAGAAATTACTATTCAAAAATGTTATGCTCGGCTTTCTCTCAGTAATCGCTCCATGCTCGATACTTCTTGTACTGGTTCTTTTATGATGAAGACTATTGAATTCAGATGGGATTTATTGGAAAGAATTAAACACAACTCTAAAGATTGGGAACTCGACGAAGGTAAGGAGTCAGGTATAACACCTAAGTTTGATTGTGTTAAATATATTATGGATACCGATGCTTTTCGTGAATTTAGCACTAAATATGGACTTGACTCTGAGATAGTAGCTTCTTTCTCATTTGCTACTCATGTTGTTCCCCCTAAGGAGAAGTGGTTTAAATATCATCCTCCCATTGAAGTAAAAGTAGTTGAACCTATTAAACTTGAAGAAAAGACTATCGCTTATAATATTGATCCTATTGTTCCTACCGCTTATATTGAGAAACCACCTTTCCCTGTTAGAATAAAGGATCATGCTAAAGCTTCAACTGTGGTTCGTAAGAGTAATGCTAGAACACCTACACCCTCTGAGAAAATTAAAGTTGAACCTAGTATTGCTATGGTTAAGGATCTCTTGGTCGATAATATTGATGGGCATGTTATTTACTTCTATGATGAAGCTGCTAGAATTGCTAGACCCGATACTAAAAATAAACATAAACCTGTTGTTCGCATGCCTGTTGTTTCTGTTAAAATAGGAGATCACTATTATCATGGCTTGTGTGATTTGGGTGCTAGTGTCAGTGCAATACTTATACTTTATATAAAGAAATTATGCATGATATTGCACCTGCTGAGATAGAAGATATTGATGTTACTATTAAGCTTGCCAATAGAGATACTATTTCACAAGTTGGGATTGTTAGAGATGTTGAAGTCTTGTGTGGGAAAATTAAATATCCTACTGATTTTATTGTTCTTGCTTCCCCACAAGATGACTTTTGTCCCATTATATTTGGTAGACCCTTCTTGAATACTGTTAATGCTAAGATAGACTGCGAAAAGGATATTGTTACTGTTGGTTTAGGGGATATGTCGCATGATTTTAATTTTGCTAAATTTCGTAGACAACCCCATGATAAAGAATTGCCTAGTAAAGATGAAATTATTGGTGTTGCTTCTATTGTTGTGCCTCCTAATGATCCTTTAGAACAATATTTGCTAGACCATGAAAATGATATATTTATGAAAGAAAGAAGGGAAATAGATGAAGTATTCTTTAAACTGGGACCTATTTTGAAACAAAACTTGCCTATTGAAATTCTAGGGGATCCTCCTCTACCCAAGGGTGATCCCATGTTTGAGCTTAAACCATTACCTGATACTCTTAAATATGCTTATCTTGATGAAAAGAAGATATATCATGTTATTATTAGTGCTAACCTTTCAGAACAAGAATAAGATAAATGATTGAAAACTCTGAAGAAGCACCGTGCTGCTATTGGATATACTCTTGATGATCTTAAGGGAATTAGTCCCACTCTATGCCAGCACAAAATAAAATTGGAGAAAGACGCTAAACCGGTTGTTGATCACCAACGATGGTTAAATCCTAAGATGAAAGAAGTGGTAAGAAATGAAATACTAAAGCTTCTAGAGGCAGGTATAATTTATCCTGTTGCTAATAGTTAGTGGGTAAGTCATGTCCATTGTGTCCCTAAGAAGGGAGGTATTACTGTTGTTGCTAATGATAAAGACAAATTGATCCCACAAAGAATTGTTATAGGTTATAGAATGGTAATTGATTTCCGCAAATTAAATAAAGCTACTAGAAAGGATCATTACCCTTTATCGTTTATTGATCAAATGCTAGAAACATTATCCAAACATACACATTTTTGCTTTCTAGACGGTTATTCTGGTTTCTCTCAAATACCTGTGTCCAAAGAGGATCAAGAAAAGACCACTTTTACTTGCCCTTTCGGTACCTTTGCTTATAGACGTATGCCTTTTGGTTTATGTAATGCACCTGCTACCTTTCAAAGATGTATGATGCTATATTCTCTGACTTTTGTGAAAAGATTGTTGAGGTTTTCATGGATGATTTCTCCGTGTATGGAACTTATTTTGATGATTGCTTAAGCAACCTTGATCGAGTTTTGCAGAGATGTGAAGAAACTAATCTTGTCTTGAATTGGGAGAAGTGCCACTTTATGGTTAATGAAGGTATTGTCTTGGGGCATAAAATTTCGGAAAGAGTTATCGAAGGTGATAAAGCTAAAGTTGATGCTATTGAAAAGATGTCGTGTCCTAAGGACATTAAAGGTATAAGAAGTTTCCTTGGTCATGCCGGTTTTTATAGGAGGTTCATTAAAGACTTCTCAAAAATTTCTAGGCCTCTGACTAATCTCTTACAAAAAGATGTTCCTTTTTGTCTTTGATGATGATTGTGTAGAAGCATTTGAAAGCCGTCCATTTTGCATCATGCTTTTATATCAATATTTATTGCATTATGGGTTGTTATTACACATTATGTCGCAATACTTATGCCTTTTCTCTCTTATTTTACAAGGTTTACATGAAAAGGGAGAATGCCGGCAGCTGGAATTCTGGACTGGAAAAGGAGCAAATATTAGAGACCTATTCTGCACAACTCCAAAAGTCCTAAAACTCCATGAAAGT